>NW_028153814.1:0-23585 GCF_964211835.1 Anser anser
TTCTCATTTTAAGTGGCTCTTGCACTATACACAGCTCATTGCTACCAATGCAAATGCAGTAGTTCCAGTTGCACTGATAGTTTAAAAAGATTAATGTAAGTAGAATCAGTATTATTGCCTTGTAGACAAACAGGCTAGAGAGTCTGATGCTCAGGATATTCCATGAAGTGGATACGGACCTATGCTGGTGTAATCAAGGTCATAATACAGTTTTCAAAGTTTTCAGTTAGTCTAATGGGACTTTCTGAGCTGAGCTTCAGATTTAATAAGTAAGGCTCTATCACAAATTTTGGTTACATTAGGGCAATGATATCTGTGAAGGTAGCGTTGCTGAGTCACAGTTTTCTGGAATGAGGCAATTGAGCTGGCCCGCCACCATTTCTTGCAGCTGTGTCTAAGATAAAAACAAAATGTATTCCAAAGTATAGGAATATTCCAGCACTTATTTTTTCATTTTCATATTGTCATATTAAGGAAGGTCCAGCTCTATGATTGTTTTAAAATGAAGTCAAGGAATCTAGCTAAAGAGCAATAGGAGAACATTTTCCTTAAAAGGAAAGTATGATGGCTTTTTCAGCTGTGGCCCACAGTAAAAGCAGTATCAGATCTTTCAAAGTCTTGCCTCCTTGCATTCAGAGTGCTTCTCTGTACACTGATAACCTCTAGTCCTAAAGAACAAAGTTTTGAGCCCTTCTGATTCTGGAGGTCTCTTCTTCTCTGAAAATCAGTTCCTTTCTGCCTTATTTGCCACAATTCTGGTCAGACTGAAATGCAAAACCTGCCGTGCCCTTCCTTCATTTGCCTTTACAAACAGGAACTTCAAAGCTTGCTATTGACCATTTACTGGAACAATTTCAAGCAATTTTAATTTAATATTATCTCAAACTGTCTTAGAAGAATGTTTCTGCTTTGAGTGATGAGGGTCAAAGACTATGGCCATGCCTGCACAAATGCACAAAATCAACAGGATGAGAAACTCCTCCATGATGGTGTGGCAAGTGTTTAAATCATGTTCAATAACAAGTACTGCAACTATTTATAAGCCACCTTTACCCACAAAAGCATTTGTTTTGCCAGCTGTGTAGTAAAAATATAAATCAAGCTGAAATTCTGGCTAAGCTGGTGTACTGTAGTAGAAGAGTAGAAATGCACAATAACATGGTGGGCATGGCAGATCATAGAGTATTATTACAGGATTTGGGGAGCTATAAGGTATTAATCTTGTTAAGATTGTTAATGTAAGGAAAATAGCTGTGAATAGTTCCTACTTTGGTGTGCATTACAGCTTGATAGCAAAGCTGATCCATCCCACTAACAGTATATAACTGTTATAGTTATCTCTGCACTGAAAGCAGAATCATGAGGAAGTACCTGTATGAAATCATAGAACTGTTTGGGTTGGAAGGGACCTTAAAAATCACCTAGTTCCAATCCTCTGACATGGGCAGGGACACCTCCCACCAGACCAGGTTGCCCAGGGCCCCATCCAAACTGGCCTTGAACACCTCCAGGCATGGGGCATCCATAAATTCTCTGGACAACCTCTTCCAGTGCCTCACCACTCTCTGAGTGAAGAATTTCCTCTTAACATCTAATCTAAATCTCTCCTCTTTTAGTTTAAAACCATTATCCCTTGTCCTATCATTATTTGCCCAAGCAAAACTCACTCGGCATCTTTTTATAAGCCCCCATTAAGTATTGAAATGCTTCAGTGAAGTCTCCCCTTCTCTTCTCCAGGCTGAACAACACCAGCTCTCTCAGCCTGTCTTCAGAGTAGAGATGCTCCAGTCATCTAAGCATTTTCATAGCCTGGACCTGCTGTAACAGGTCCACAACCTTCTTGTGCTGTGGGCCCCAGACCTGTATGCAGCACTCCAAGTTGGGCCTCATGAAGGCAGAGCAGAGTGGGAAAATCACCTCCCTTGACCTGCTAGCCATGGCTCTGTTGATGCAGCTGTGGTGGTTTTACTCAGCTGGGCAGCTGAGCTCCATCACAACCACTCTCTCACTCCCCTTCCTCAAAGAGAAAGAGGGAGAAAATAACAATGGAAAGGGCTCAAGAGGTGAGATAAGGACAGGGAGATCTCTCAACAATTATCATCATGAGGAAAACACACTCAGCATAGAGAGATTAATATAATTTATTACCTATTACTAACAAGCTAGAGAAGTGAGAACAAAAAGCAAACTAAAAACATCTTCCCCTCACCCACCTTCTTCTACATCTTTCCTCCAAGCAGTGCAGGGGAACGAGGAATGGGGGCTGTGGTCAGTCCCTGATGCTTCATCTCAGCCGTTCCTTCATGGTCACTCTCTGCCCCTGCTCCATGAGGGGTCCCTCCCACAGATGCCACCCCTGCAGCCCCCTGCTGCCTAAACCTTGGCACGTAAAACCAATACAGCAGCCCAGGATCCAGTTGGCCTTCTGGGCTGCAAGTATGCACTGCTGGCTCTTGTCAAGCCTTTTGTTCACCAGAACCCCCAAATCCTTCTCTGCAGGGTTACTTTCAATGAGTTCTTTTACCAGTCTCTACTCATGTCTGGGATTTCCCCAACCCAGCTGCAGCAGCTTGTACTTGGACTTGTTGAACCTCATTAGGTCAACATGGGCCCACTCATTGAGCTTGTCCAGGTCCATTGGGTTGGCATGCCTTCCTTCTGTTGTATCTACTGCACCACTCAGATTGGTATTGTTTGCAAACTTGCCACAGGTGTACTCAATCTGTCTATATCATTGATAAAAATATTAAACAGCACCAGTCCCAAGACAGACCCCTGAGGGACACCACTCATCTCCAGCCTCCACTTGGACATAGAGCTGTTAACCATAACTCTCTGTGTGTGGCTTTCAAGCCAATTCCTTATCCACTAAATGGTCCACCCTTCAAATCCATCTGCCAATTTGGAGATCAGGATGTCATGTAGGACCGTGTCAAACGCCTTACAGAAGTACAGGTGGATAGCACTGGTCTGTCTTCCCTTGTCATGCAGTCAGAAATCCTTTAAAATGTCTTAGTATGGGATAGAAGACCTGGGTAAGAATCATGTTATTTCACTTATTTTAAATGCCAGTATTATTCAAAAAACAAAACAAAGCAAAACCAACAAACAACAACAACAAAAAAAGAAGTGTTGAAGAAACACAAGTATAAGAAGACTCTTGCTTTATTGGTTCTTTCGTGCCAAAATAGTAAGTGTAGGTAAACCATTAGTCCTGTCCAAGCATACTGCTATGGCATAGATTAAGTCTCACTGAAACAGGAGCATATAACTGTAATCATTCTTTAAGGATAGTTGTAAGAAATTCCTTATGGACTCATGCTGCTAAAACAACAGGGTCTTCTGCTGAAAACACTGGTACATACAACACTGAAATTGCTCAGGAGAGTGAATGGTATTGACAGAAAGGCTTTGAAAAAGATCTTTTATAGAAAAAAAAAAAGACAAACAAGAGGTAACAAAGAATCATCAATGATGTAATGCTATATTGACAGAGAAAATGCAGATATAAAGTAAGAAAGAAGAATTTTCAGTTGCACATTTGGCTCATATAACTTAGAAATTATGAGTGAAGAAATGTTTTCTTGTTTTATTCCTCTTGAAGTCAAAGAAACAAGACTGTTTATATCCTTTATAGACTCAGAGTTTCATCAAGGAAATTTTAACTCCATTATCAATCTCTTCTTTTTATGGGAAAAAGTCATAACACCTTGAATTTTGGCTAGTTTTTCAGACCAAAAGTCCTCACACCATGAGGACTGTAACTCAGAGTTCCCAGCTTTTGCCCAGGCAATCCAGTGACTCACAGCCATAGTGGCTGAAGCAGAAGATCAGATCAAAAGCTGCAGGGGTTAAACCCTAACGTTTGCCCAGCCATGCCTAAGGACAGCAGCTGTTAGCAATAAAAAGAGTAAGTGGGCTTGATCAGCAGTCAATCTCATATGCTTCCTTGTCAGCTGGACACTCTCCAGTGACAGCTCAGGGATCCCAACACCTGTTTACTTTCACACACTGTCTCACTTTCTTTCTCTTTTTCTAACACTCTCAGAGTCTTCTACCTTCAGTCAATCATCCTGGGTGTAAGTTTCTTTAGCTTATAATTGGATCATCCTCCAGATGCTGGAGGACCCATTTGTCAGAGGAATTACCAAGATTACAACCCCTGTTTGATGAAACAGCTTTACAAAAGTAACAAAGAACTGACCACTGATAAACAGTAAAAAATCCTATTTTCCCAGAAACTATTTTTAAGGAACCCTATAAGAAATATGTATGCTTGTACAGTCATGTTCATATATATTTCTGGCAAATAAGATTCTGAATTTATTAATACTGTGATCTGCATGTGTGGTTCATTAGGAAGTTGGACCTTAGTCCGTGTGCTTGCTACTCTTGGCCTTAAAGATCCCCCAAGTATATGCACCATTTGAAATAATTTCCCCAAATCAGTTTCATTTTTGCTTCTCTCTTTGAACGTACATTTGACTCAGTAACAGCCTTGCATGTAGCAGGGGGAACACTCTTCCACTGATTTTAATAAAACTTCAGGTTCTGTCCTTTGGAAGATGATTTGAACAGTTTTGCTTTAGGTATTAAGGTGAGTCAGCAGGCACTGAATTTGAAAACAGATGTATATTGAAATAGCAAACTACCATCTAAATATTCTGGAAAATGTTTTGTTATTATGTAATTAATCACAGGTTGTGTTTCATAGGTGAGCTTTTTCTTTCAAAACAACAAATCCACAAACTAAGCACAAACTTGACTTTTGCTTGCCAGCTTTAAGAACAAGTGCTGATAATCACATGTAATTTCACACTCCCCTATCCCCCCTTGCAGTTTTTATCCTAAGTAACCACAACAAAACCTGTAAATTTGTAAAGAAAGTTGTAAAGCTCATATGACAGAAAAACTGAAAGTTGATCAAGAAATTACAATTCTAGCTATTGCAGGACCTATGATCTCCCAGTTTAGCTTAGATGGCTTGACTAGTGTGGAAATGAAAATACACTTCTAGTTACTGTTACAGACCAAAATCCAGATGCTATCCAGTATCTTCAGTATCACCCTCTTCTATGGAATGGGGATGGGGATGGGGATGGGGATGGGGATGGGGATGGGGATGGGGATGGGGATGGGGATGGGGATGGGGATGGGGATGGGGATGGGGATGGGGATGGGGATGGGGATGGGATGGGATGGGATGGGATGGGATGGGATGGGATGGGATGGGATGGGATGGAATGGAATGGAATGGAATGGAATGGAATGGAATGGAATGGAATGGAATGGAATGGAATGGAATGGAATAGAATGGAATGGAATGGAATAGAATAGAATAGAATAGAATAGAATAGAATAGAATAGAATAGAATAGAATAGAATAGAATAGAATAGAATAGAATAGAATAGAATAGAATGGAAAAGACCTACAAAGATCATCAAGTCCAACTGCCTTACTCTCTTCCGTAAGTTCAAGCATGTTATTGAAGGTGTTATCCAAATTCCTCCTGAACACTGACAGGCTTGGGACATCAACCATATCTCTAGGAAGTTCCTGTGTGTCCTGTCGTCAGTTACCAGGGAGAAGAGACAGCCACCTCCTTTTCTGCTTCCCCTCCTCAGGAAGCTGTAGAGAGCAATGAGGTTGCCTCTTGGCCTTCTTTTCTCCAGACCAGACAACCCAAGCCTCTGCTCATTGGACACGCCTTCCTGCCCTTATATCAGCTTTATCAGCTTGTTTACCTTGGCATACTAAAAGAAAATATGACTTGAATTATTTAAGATAGATATGCTGTATCTTGATACTGACACTAAATTCTTGGAAAAAACAAAAATAAGCTTTTGACGTGACTCAGAATGGGAACAGTCTTTTTTGTCAGATACAGACAATAATGACTATTTACAAGCAGAAAAAATGACCGATGGCATGGAAAACCTATGGCAGTTCATTCATTGTAATTCACTTCTTCTAAGTGTGAGATGTTTTTATCATATACTGATACACTCTTGTATTCTGCTGTCAGAGTCTTATTTTCATTGCAAAACATTTCATTTGAGTTATTAGCTTGTAGAACAGGTTGATTAAGAAAAATCAACACTCAGAGCTGGTATTGGTTGTTTTTGGTAACCCATCACTTCCCTCTGGAAAGGTTTTTTTCTGAGTGTTTGAAGTTACACTCTGCAAAGGACAGAGTAAACCTAAGGAGTTGGTGATTCTCTAAACACTGGCACATGCCATTGCCTAAGAAAAAAAAAAAGTGGGTAGCTGCTCAGGAATGTGAACCCTTCAGTAGAAAAGCTTTTCACGGAAAGATGCTGATAAGATAGCAAGGGGGTAGAGACATCTGAGTACAGGTAACTTAGTGCTAATAAAGGGAGAGAGAAAGGTTTTGGAATTAAGTGTCAGATGAAATAGTCTTGGAAATGTATGCAAAGAAATAACCTCCTGCTATGTAAGGAATATTTTTGGAGACGCTGTCTTGAGGTTTCAAGATTGCTTGGCATGCCAGATCTGGTTAGACTTACCACATGGCCAACATTTTAATTGAATGGTGGTGTTGTACAGTATGCTCAGCTGGGCCATATCTGTCTGAGGTGGAAGCTAGAGAAAAATTGAACATTTTGTATTTTCTTCATCTTCAGACTGTCCCTTTCTGACTGCAGACTGCAGGAAGAGGGATTATTCCAAAACAAAGTCTCAGTGAACCCAGGCTTTCAACTGCAAGTACATGTCCTGCATACATTCCCCTTTTCAACTGGTAACTGGACGCAGTCTAAAGACTCCCCCACCATTTATGAAACCCTACAACACCAAGGACTTGGTCTTCAATGCCACAAAAGGGAATTTGATGCCTGAGTTTTAGGAGTGTTTTACAGGTCTCCAAATAGTCTTCCTTTCATGATTTTATCCAAGAACTAGCATTTCTCTTTCAGGGTTTAGTTTGTCCTTAATCCTGAGGAGCATTGCCTTGGGCAGTGCTTGGCTTCTGTGGAGTCAGCTGGACTCCAGCAAGAGCTACAAACTGGGTCCAGTGCTGGCAGATGCCTTCCTTCTTACTGCTCTGTAAAGTAACACACCAAAAATATACAGCAAAAACAACCACGAAAAGAGTATCTGCTAATACTTTTCTCTCACAATTCATCTTGCCAGCATTTAAAGATCAAGGGTTTATTCCTTAAATTTAAATTCCCATTGCTGGCACAATTGGCTCTGTTCATAAAAGCTAATAGGAAGGCATTTACCTAATAGGAAGTGTTGGGAGAATATTTTTCTCATCAGCCACATCTTATCCTTTGTCTCCCATGCAGAGTAAGCTTGCATTAAAAATTAGGAACATTTATGTGTTCTAAATCCTTTTCCTTTTTTTCCCTTTTTCCTTTTCCTTTTTCCTTTTTCTTTTTTCCCTTTCCCTTTCCCTTTCCCTTTCCCTTTCCTTTTCCTTTTCCTTTTCCTTTTCCTTTTCCTTTTCCTTTTCCTTTTCCTTTTCCTTTTCCTTTTCCTTTTCCTTTTCCTTTTCCTTTTCCTTTTCCTTTCCCTTTCCCTTTCCCTTTCCCTTTCCCTTTCCCTTTCCCTTTCCCTTTCCCTTTCCCTTTCCCTTTCCCTTTCCCTTTCCCTTTCCCTTTTCCATTTCTCTTTCCTTTCCCTTTTCCCTTTTACTTTTTCCCTTTTTCCTTTCCCCTTCTCCTTTTTCCTTTTTCCCTTTTCCTTTTCATTTTTTCTCTTTTTAAACTAACCTCTTAAGTACCTGTTTGGGAAAACCACCTGAATTTCTTGGCACCCTTCTGGGATTCTCTCTTTTTCTTCCCTTTATGTCACTCTTAGATTTTATTCAAAAATCAAGGATCTTCTAAAAAAAAAAAGAACACTTCTGACATTTGTGACAAGATGATTTCACATTCCTGTGGCGATATTGACATCAGTCTCTCCAAAATCCTGATTATCTTACTCATGCAATAGTATTTTTTTAAACATATATTCAAGCACGCACCTTAAGTATACATATATACATTGATTCTCACCATACACAGAAACAAGTGACAGAAACAACAGTATACTCTCAATCTTTGATAGCTTGTTTCTTCACTATCACCACCAGTTTCCCAGATGATTGGCTGTCAAAGATACTGTCCAGTAGGGACATCTAGTTTCTTCCCATAGACTGCAAGGGACTGTTTCAGTGACTTTGGAGATGTCTTTTTGATTGTAACAATAATACATGGTTGCAGTGACCTAAGTAATAATATGTCCTTTGTTGAACAGTGCTTCTTTCAAACCAGTTGATATCGGTTTTTATCTGAACTTCAGGTACAAAGCAATACTTAAGGAAGTGAATTTACAAAAACACTTCAAAATCTTGCATGTTTAGTTTGGGGAAAAAAAAAAAAGGAAAAAAAAAGAAAAAAGAAAAGAAGTGTTCTACTCTATAAATGACCAAAGCAAAGAATGTGGTAAAAATATATATATATTGGCTTTTGTGTGCACATAAAGACTTACTAATTTAAGTTTCAGGAGCTTGATCATTCCTCTTCTCAGTTTGAACAAATGTAGGAACACAACAAGTGGCAGCTTAAGCCTTAACTACCTACATCCTAATTTATAACTGGAGTTGCTCGAGAAGAGGAACTCAGCTGCAGATCCATTCAGGACTCTCCAGACTTACCTTTTCTCGGGTGCAGGAAGCTTGCCCCTATTCTTTGTCACAGCTCACTCCTGCACTGGTTAGATCAGGACCATGCAAGCCAGTTACCTTGGTTTGCTTGACTCTGCCATACAAAAATTTTGCCATCAGTAGTACAACCAGTCATTTACCACTGCTATGCAGGGTGTTTATACTAAGATTCTCCCTTTTTTATTTGTTTACATAAATCCTCCTACTGTCAGGTCTCTTCAGAAGTCAGTGTAGCCAGGCTAACAGAGAATCTCAGGGTTATTCATGTCTGGATGAGGGAAACCAGAGTAAAACAGAACAATTAGACAGCTCTATAGCACCACATTTTTCCCATTCTTTACTTCATTTGACTCAAGATTCATTTTTCAAGCTTCATTTATTTTTTGTGCCCTTGTCATGATCTCTTGCTGAGTCCACATACTCTTCTTTAGAGAGTAAAAATAATCAATTCTCACTTTCAGTATTGAAACATAAAAAAATATTGAGCAAAGTGAAAGCATAAACCACAGCTTTCAATGACATCTCTATCTAACCCAGCTTATCTTTCCATTTTTTCCCAGACTTCGAGGTCTTCCTCAGCAGGCAGTGCAGGATGCTGCCAGCCACATTCCCACATGAGCACAAGAAGGTGCTCCAAAAAGTACTTTGCAAACAGGAATGGTGTGCAGAGCTCCTTGTGCTCCAGACATAACCTCTGGTCAGATCCACGGCTACAGTTCCAGGTTTCTCTGCTCAGGCACTGGATCTCATCTCAAGAGCAACTCATGTATGCTCCACCTAAACGGAGCATGGAGCGCTCTTGTGATTTTGGAAACTGCACAGCAGACCATGTTGTAGAAGGACCACATCTTTGTCTCTTTACAGGAAGAACAAAGTTTAAAAAAGTAAGTAGTACAATCTCTTGTTCTAAAATATACCACCTATGCATCCAGCAATGCTAATAATGAACCACATATAAAAGATGATGGTTTATGAAGTACATTTATTTGTGGGCTTCTTGGAGTCTGTGCAAAGATGAGTTGAATCACACTGCCATAACTATTTCCCTTCTTACTGTCTCATTGCTGAAAATCTTGTTGATGTAGACAGAAAGGCACAGTACCTGGTTCTCGCAAAGCTATTATTTAAAAGTGTGGTAGCTTGATCTACCTTTGTAGCCTTGTCCTATATTTATTTCAATAAACATATTTTAAAAGTCATTTAATGAGGTTATTGAATTGTAAATGTATATTTAAGAAAGCAGCAGAAAGAGAATAAACCTCACCACAAATGAAGAGCCTATGGATGAATCCCAGTCTTGCTGAGGTGAGTGACAAAACACCCAAGGTAAAACTCTCAACATCCAGCCAGGACAGAACAGAACAGAATATCCTAAACTGGAAGGGGCCGACAAGGATTACCAAGTCCAACTCCTGAACTTGCTCAAATTATGCAAAAGGTATAATACTTGTTCTGTTAGACATCAACAACATGGCACAAGAATGTGAAACAAAGGTACCTATATGACAGATAATTGTTTAAGGAAATACACCTTTCTGGAAGCTTTCTCCTCCTCAGAAATAAGACTCTCAAAACTAATACAAAATATGATTCCTTTAAAGACTGTAACACAGTCTTGCAACCAGGCTATAAAATACAGTATACTGTTACAGATACTACACATTTTCAAATTACACTGCTAAGTATCAACACACAAAAAATGGATACAAAAACTCTGAATGAACACCCAACTAATAACTTCACATTCATCAGTAGGCAAGCAGATGGGTTCAGTTGGCACTATTTTCTCCACTGGTAGTATAAAAGGAAAATGGCACTCCCTTCAGTTGGTGGTTTGCATATCCCAGGAGTCCCATATTAATCTCTGTGTCATACTGTAGATAGATAAACAAATAAATAAATAAACAAACAAATAAATAAATAAAGTGGTTCCACTGAGTGGAAGAAGTTAAGAAGTCAATAAATTTTATGGCCCTACAAGGACCTGACAGATGAATTCTGTCTTTTCCAGAGGCACTCAGTGAGGCACCATGTAAGAAGAAACTGGATTTTTTTTGCTGGGTGTAGGGACCCTTGTTATTATTATCATCTTTGTCATTAGCAGTATGGGCACACATGTCGCAGCAGTGCTTCATCAATATTCATGCCTTATGTGCTGGTTCCCTGCAATCACAAAGTTTAAAGCCTCCACCCCACTGTCTAAAAGTCACAGAGATGTAGTGGTACAGGTCACTCCTGGTGAGCAGATGCACTCTGGAGGTATCAGTGGTTCAGACAAAAGGGAGGATGGGATGTGGGAAATAACTTCTGTAAGACACCGCACAAAGAGGATTTGCAGAAAATAGTTCAAAACTGTTGATGCAAATGTACATCAATAAATGGTATTACTTCATTCCTAGACATTGTTTTTTATCATGTCCTTTCAAGACACAGGAAGTCACTATCATGATCTAAATTTTCCTAAAGGATGAGAGCTCCCACAACCTCAGAGTCCTCCCTCTCCTTCCTTCATGGACTGCCCTGCTTTGGTTGTTTGAGACAGCCGATGATGACTCCTCTCTTTCTGAGCAAGGCACTGCACTGAGGACAAGACGGACAGGCACAGCATCTCTCAGCTGCCCAGCTGCACCTCTATGATGAAAAAGTAAACAGTGAAATGAAAACAATAAAAAATGAAACAAACTGACCTGGTGTCATCAGCCATGTGGCATCACTGCTATTTTCAGAGACTGGACCTTTCAGAACTCATCCGAGGGTGCTTCAGCTGCAAATCCAATGACCTCATTTGTCACTTCTCAAATGCCTCCCTCCTGTGGACCTTGTGGATGATGTACATCTTTGTTTAACAAGACATCCAGCTTTGAAGAAGGGGGAAAAGATTACTGATCGTGATGTGAACTTAGAGCAGACATGTCACCTTTCCAGGAGAGCTCAGCTCTGATTAAAACACATTTTAAAAATGTGCCTCTCCTAGGAGTTCTCATTGCAAGGTTCCCTGTTAGACTTCCCAGACTAGATCAGTGCATGACATACCATGAAAGAAATATGACTACAATTCTGAGTGTAGGAACAACTGAAAAAATGGAAGAGTTTTTAAGTACTGATGGAAAAATAATAAACTCTTGCCACTTAATTTAAAAGGGCACCAATCCATTTGATGAGATTAAAAATTCTACAGCCTGTGTGACACAAGACATCAAAATAAATGGTACAGCAAGTCCCCGCAGTCTCAAAATTCCATCATTGATAAAAGTGAAGTAGATCATGGACAAGTAGAGCAACACTAGATTATGAAAAAGGGTGGTGAGTTTTGATTTTATTTTTAAAAATTAAATCAAATTTTTAAGATGCAGCATTGCTCTTTTTTTAGAAAAAAAAAAAAAAGAAGCAAGCAAGTATCTCTAGGTTCCTATGCAGGCAGCAAAGCGAGACTGAGAGCACTATTTTGAGAATATTATGGTGCTTCCTAGATGTCATTAACTTCAGCAGGAGGCCAGCAAAATAATGGGTTTGCAAGATTGGGATCAGACCCTGATTTGGTCTGTTTTGAAAGAAAAAAGTTTTGAAGAAGAGAATTTTACCCTTGAACCTTGGTGGTAAAGAACCAAAGGAGTTTCTCAAAACAGTCTTACTGTGGTCTTTTAAAGCTTCTGTATCACTAATAGGATGTGACAGGAATGTCACACTTGAAGGAGTGTTGTCCTATTTTGTAACCTACCACGTGAGTCCTGGTGCCCAGCCACAGGTTAAATGCACGCAATGAAATTCTCTTTCCTCCCACTGCCAGTTCTGTCGCTTAGTACACTGAAGTCCACAAAAATACAGTATGACTCAGAATATGTAGGCTGTGGCTAAGCAGAGAAAGTTCATTCAAAATTGATTTTCTTTCAGGCATCCCTGATGTTCCCGGGTTCAATTGCTCACCTACTGTACAGTTGAGTGAACGCTTAAGGAAGTTGCAAAGCAATGCAGCCTGTCTGGGACATGAAGGAATGTAGAGCGGGATAATCACAACATCATCAACCCAATTCTCCAAGGTAGCTGGCCAATAATGCTGTTCTAATTGAATAACTTATCCACAGCTATTTCCCTCGGGAAAGCCTACGGCTTAGGCTCTCTGTGTAGGCAGATGGTGCAGCATACACAATGAAACCTGTAATTTTCTCTCACTACTGGACACGTTAACAGTAAGCTGTTTTCCCAGTTCTGCTAGCCCGTTAATATTTTATTTTAACTGTTTTCTTCAAGTTATTATGCACCATGCAGCAGAGAACAGAGAAATTTCTGATACATTTCATATTTATTTTACAGCCAGCTCACTAAGCTACCCCGTGCTCATTAAGGCTTCTGCTTTGCTAATCAATGATTGTACATGTCATCATCAGGTATATGCTGAAATGAAAGTGTCATAATTAAAAACAAAGGTGCATGAGTCATCGGAGACCTGAATTACTAACTAGCAGCAAAGCATAACAAATAGTCTGCAAGCCAATTCCAAATCTGCAGGGCTGCTTTTTTAAATCACGCATTAACGAGCGTGTGCCAAGCACATTTCTGATTCTGAGAACGCTGTCCTGATCTTGCACTCTGAACTACGCATCTTAGCAGCATACTGCCATCCTCTTGTCCTTAAATGTTGAGCAGCAGCAGCAAAATCCTCAACAGCAGAAGCAGCTGAAAGGCAAATGCAGTCTGGGAGGGCAAGACAGCAGAGACAGCCCATCAACAGCGTAACAACATGACAGATGACAGACCCAGAGGCAAATCCAGGCCTGCCAGCAGATCAGCCTGTAGAGCCTGCCAAAGAGCCAGATGCAGCTACTGAAAAGATATCATCCTTAGCTTAGCATCTGGGTCTTGCTGTGGCCAACCATACTTCATGCGTTCTGTGTCCTTACTGCTGACCCCAGCTGCTGGGGGAGGCTGGAGCAAGCAGGAAGTGCGTGACTGCATCAACACCGCTGCATTTAAATTTTGCTAGGACAAACATCATGACTATAAAAAGTGTCAATTTGTGCACAGTGTAACTATCAATTTGCATTTATTGCAGGTTTCCTGGCAGTATGACTACATTGTTCCCCCTCCCCCACTGTCTCTGAGAAAAAGGCAGCTCAGGGATTCATTCTTTGTTTGCCATTCCCACTCAGAAATACCCATTTAGCTACTACACCATCTAGCAGAAGCAACAGTACGCTGTAAATCTGTGCATAATTAAGCCCTGGTGTAGAGATCCTGCCATCCTTGTTTCTGGAAAGGTGCAACTCTTTTGGAACGCCGAGGCGTCTAATTCACTAGCATTCCCCAGGGCTTGGCTTCTAGTATTACACATCAAAAAAATCTTTGTCAAGTGACTGGTGTGACGATTAAAGTGACAACTAATGATATGGCGCCACAGAAAAGATAATTACACCCATTGTTAGACACCTACCAGGTCAGGATACATGCACAGCCTTTCAAAAGTGGCATTCATTCGTTCACCCTGGCATCCTATTCCGATGGTAATAGTGTATTAATAAAGTCATCATTTTTCCTTCTACAGAAGTTAGAGGACATTCTTTTATGGTGATCTTGTCCCCCTTGAAGTTCAGCACTGCTTCGGTGCGTACTAGTAATTGGCTTAGTCAGTCAAGCAAAATGTTAATGCAGGTACTCAAAAGCATGCTGTTGAGGACAGGGTGGGAAAGGGGAAGGTCCTGTTCTTTTATTTTCTCGTATATGATAGCTACTAAGAAATACCTTAAGCAAATGTTTATAAATGTGTTTTTCAGAAAATATGAAGTATGGGAAATTATTGATCTGTAATGGAAATTTTCTTAGTCCTGTTGAAGTCTATGTACATTTAGAAAAAAAAAAAAAGACAATTTTGCCCCCTTAAGTCCAAGGTAGGATTAATCTCCCTTACCTCAGGCATCTAAGTCACACTGGGGTCCCTTTTTAAATCAGTTGAAAAAGACAGGCACCTTCAGAAAGCTATTCATCTCATCCTAATGTAGGCATTGGAACAACGCATCTGAAATGGATCCTTCTGTGAAGGTACTTATGTCTTTCTATTAATTATAGCCTATGGTGACTGGCTTTGAATTAGGTGCCTATTTTTTGCACTTGTAAGATCAGGTGAGATTTTATATCCCACTCTTGGTGTTTCTGTGCCTAAAGAGGAATGCTTACATAGAAAATGGAAAGGGTTTTTTTTGTGTTTTTTTTTTTTTTTTCAGCATAGCCTTTCATTTTAGATTCATATATATTCCCATAATTAAGAAAAGATTACCAAATAAACTGAGCCATAATGCTACTTTTCTGTGTTAAACACTACAAAGCTTGAAACAGCACTATTCCCAGTGTACAGCCTTTGAGCCACTTGCCGTGAGAATATATAGTTCTCAGTGAATCATACAAAGCTGGAAGTTCACTCGACACTGATTCCTTCTTCTTTCCATTCATTTATTCAGAGAGATAAGAAGATCCCAGATGTATAAAGGCAGCATGCACTGGAGACCCAGTCTATTCTGCTGTTAGCAATTCTTTTAGTTACTACAGGGATGCTGAGCAAATGGGATATTGAAAAAGATTCTAGACGTGGTGCAAACCATGCAATCACAGGGGATGCTTACATGATAGTTCTAACGAAGATACAGTCCACTAACTAAAACTGCTTGATGACCCTGCGAATAGTGTAATAGGATCAATATTTTCACAGTAATCTCGTTATTTCTTCCATATCTTGATGGACAACCATGTTATAAACTGATTTCTGGATTGTTTCAAACATCTTAAAAAGATGAAAATAAAAACACAAAACGTTCAGCTTTAGAATTTGACAAAATAAACATTTTTAAAATTCAATTATCCTTTTAAAATGTTCTTAAGCTATGCAAACAAACACCAACAATTTTGACGAAATGCATCATTCAGTGCTGGAATTATTTTTTCTTTTGCTTTTAGATAGCTTAATAATCTGTATGACAAATTACCATACAGGTCAACCTAAAACAAGTTCAGAACTGCCAGAAAATTGAAAAAATGGCTATTCACATAGCTGTAGTGCTGTGATAGTACTTCATCTATTGTTTGGCTTTTGTTGTTTTATAAAGACAGTCTTGAAAACCAATGCTGTTTCTCCTCAGAAGAGGTAGAATATGGCTATGCAAGTTTTCTCACAGCATCCTGTTGTTTATTCGGGGTCACCAATACAAAGGAAACGGGGCCACCAGCACAAATCTATACCTATAGAGATGTCTGAAGAGAAACGAGTATGTTAGCTAATTCCAATAATGTTGCTGTTGGTATTTTCTGTGCTTGTAGTACCTCACTGTACTGTATGTACTGAGCTCATTTCAGAAAAGCTACTAATAACCATACTTATTTTCCATTTGATGCGAGCTGCAAGGAAAGTTGTTTTTTTATCTACTAAACGGTTACTTGGAGCAACCAAAACTTTTGTTAACACCTTTTACAAAGGTGTTATTTTCCTACATGGGCAAAGAGAATTAGACTTCTGCAGTGATTTAAATGAACTGTCACACATGGGAGAAAATGGACCTTTTAAAGTACACATAGGTATTTTGAATATATAAATATGCTTTTAATAAGAGATGCAAGAAACTAAGCCATCTGGTGCCTCAAAGTATGGAAGGGATGTGGAATTGTGCAGATTTTTTTTTTTAATTTTAAACAGAAAACAACACTTAAAATTAGAACTGCTTCATGGGTCAGTCTCATTTTCTTTAATGCAGAACCAGATGCACATGGTGGAAGTTTTCCAGGTTATTTTTTAACAGCTAGCATTCCATATTATTGGCATGAAATAAAGTTGCTTGCATGTGTGTTTTCATCAATACATTAGGTCTACAGGCAAGCATTGGCAGTGATGCAAACCTTGAAGGAGCTTGGATTACTGCAAATTCCTAAGTGGGGAAAAACGCCTTGAGATGCCTTCACTCTGTTTTGTCTTGTCTTAAAGGCAGGACTCAATGCAGAAACCAGCATTTCCAAGGGCACAGGAAGGCACCTAGGGCCTGATCCATTTTCCAGTGAGATTAATGGGAGGTTTTTCACTGGCTTTAGTTGAGACTGAGAGCAGCAATAAAGATACCGGTCTCACCATTCTGTACTCAAACCTACTCTAGTAAAACATGTTTTTAAAATCCTTTCTTACAGGCCTCAAGTTGTTCTGCTACTGCTGATTATCTGGGAAGGAATCAAGACTGATATCTCCATCCATTCATAGAAGAGTACCACCAAAATCAGAATGGTGAAGCCATTGTTTGCTGTAGAAAACCAGCAGAGCTATCTGCAAAAAGAGTAATGACTTACAGCTGTATGGCTCAATAAAGTCCTAATAATTTCCTGTAAAATGTATAGGATTTATAAAAGGGAGCTGAAGGAAGGAAGATGAGAACCAAATAATTCCTAACTTTGCATTGACACAAAGGATTTCCTGAGCTGTCAGCACGTTCCTCTGATTTGTGTCTTTCTCTGCAGATAGGAAGTCCAGGGTGCCATTGGCATCCCCACTCTTTTGAGTGAAGAAAGAAAGGAGAATACAGTTTCTATGCAAAGAATTCAGCATCTTCTTTTGATGTAGTGACATTTTTGGAAGTATCTTAGGAAAGTGTGTTTGAAGCAAGGGTTCTTTGCAACTGGACTACCACAAGCACATTATCCCACATTGGTATAATGTGAAGTAGTAGAGATGCTCCCCTTAGTTGTGTAGGATCACCCCAGATCCATAATCAGAACCAGGGAATCATAATCAAGGAACGGCCTAAAAAAAGCCTAAGAAAAGGCCACATTCCATGATCTTCCTCTATATGAAATAAAATGATTTTGGAATAAGAACAAATCTGTCTCTGATTTCTGCATTTTATCTCCTCAGTCTAATATTCCTGCCCAGATCTGTAATATAAGTACGGGGTGAATATTACAGATTCTGACTTTACCTGCAGTCATGATGCTTTGCTCACAATATTCAGCGCAGTGCAATATAAATCCCGATGTTGTGCCCATGATAGAATGCAATCAGATCAGCTGAAAATTAATCTCTTCCTAATTTTTATCTATATAGGACGATACAAGAAAAGGAGCATAGACTGTTCATGGGAAACCATAAGTATTTGGAAGAGAACATTTATATTTATTTACATAAAGGAATATATGTACTTATATAAACAAACCAGGGATAAATGGAAGAAAATACCAACAGGAAATAGAGCAAACGAGTTATAAACTCTAAGCATCAGAAAAATAAATCATATAAATGAATGCTGCAGTAAAAACCCTGTTTTATAAGCAATTGTGACCTGCTTGAGAGGGAAATGAGAAAGGCTGCCAAAAGCATATCTTATCCATCTGTCCAGTTTAGAATATTATTTGGGCTGTTACTTGGACAGTTCTCAGCCCAATCCTGTTAATACTTACACATATTAATAGCCTTGTTCCTAAATGTATTTCAAAATAGTGAACTCAACAAGGCGACAATGATGAGTAAATAAGATGACATGCAACTAAGGTGATATGTAGGGCCATGTATGTGTGTAGGCACTCACAGAATTACGCTTAAAAATTGTAATATATGGTCATCATTATCGTGCTAGCCTTGACTGGAAACATGGCTTAAGTTCCTATTTTGATCTAGTCTTCCATGACCTTAAAGGCATCATTAGGATGAAGATTTCCATATTTTTATTCAGCACTGAAGTTTCTACCAGACTGGTGGTTGTATTTTACCTTCACTCTGTGCAGAAATGCCTTTCAGATGGATGTGCACAGTGTTGGATTTTTGTTCCCTACTGTAATGAAGTAATCATTGGATAAAACTAGTAGTCTTTGAATGGGAGTTAGAAGTTCACCATGTCAAAGTGATTTCTCTGACAACCTAGCTACACATTCCTCTTCAACCTTTACTGCCACTAAGGGGGACATTCACGGGGAGACATGAACCAAACTCATATTCTAGTATCTGTATATTTTGAACACTGTTGTATTAAACAAGTACTGCACCAACTTAAAAAGAAAAAAAAAAAAAGTGTTATCCCTATAGGCTTAATGATAATTTTTAAATCCTAGGTATTGATGGGGTTTATGGTACACCTTTCTCCTCAGCATTTTCCTAGGGGCTAGATTTAAGTGTCCATATGTCCTCTGATCTGGTGGATGCCTTATGAATGTTTTGGTTATCCCACCTGATGCCTGTAGTCCTCCCCAGACCCTGCAGAGTAAAGCTAGGCATTTGACACTCCAAAGCATTGATATTATTGACAGTGCAGTACAAGAGATTGTGACAGTGAATTTCTTCTTTTTTTGCTCTCTAGTGTGGCTGTGTCTCATATCTCTATGTATATATCCATACAAATACTGTTTTCCCAGCTCAGAGAGATTGTAAAGATCAGATGTCTAGATAGCAGTATGATGAAGCTATATAAATACTAAATAAAAGATAAAACAAGTTATTATGCCATTTAGAGTCTTGCCCAGAGGTTATTCTGGGGAAAAAGCAGTATTTTCTTGCAGTGACCAACCTGTCTGGTAGAAAAGAAAAAAGGATTTTTCAGCGTCAGGACTCACACCCCTAGTCTTCTGATATTAAATTATTAATCCTGAAGCAAGGGTCTCTTAGTTATTCTCCAGAATCTTTCTACCCATTATAATCAACACAGGACAGCTTTATAAGACTCCAATAAAACATATACATATGCGTTATTTAGGACACTTAATTTTCTTGGCAAGCATTGCATACATAAAACTTGGATACTTGTCCAGTGTTGCTGGGTGCTCAGGCCTTCTCACACTTTTCTAGCACGTGACAGAACTAGAGGCATGTTAAAGAGTTTTAATGAAAGTCCTTATCAGACACCTGTAGTGGGTTTACGTGGCAAGGTTTTGGTAGCAGGGGACCATAGGGGTGGCTTCTGTGAGAAGAATCCATAAGCTGCCCCTTGTAAGGTAAGGGCCCCACTGCTGACCAGAGCCGAGCCAATAAGTGATGTTGTTTGCGCCTCTGTGAGAGCATATTTAAGACAGGGGAAAAAAAAAAACGCTGTGCCACACAGCAGCTGGGAGAGTGAGAGGAGTGAGGAACAGCCTTGCAGGCACCAAGGTCAGTGAAGAAGGAGGGGGAGAGGTGCTCCAGGTGCCGGAGCAGAAGTCCCCTGCGGCCTGTGGTGAGGACCATGGTGAAGCAGGCTGTCCCCCTGCAGCCCATGGAGTACCATGGTGGAGCAGGGTTCCACCCTGCAGCCCGTGGAGGAGACCACGGTGGAGCAGGTGGACCTGCACCGACGGAGGCTGCGGCCTGTGGAAGACCCCTGCCGGAGCAGATTCTGGGCTGGACCTGTAGCCTGTGGAGAGGAGCCCACGCAGGAGCAGGTGACCTGGCAGGAGCTGCTGCCCGTGGGGGATCCAGGCTGGAGCAGTTTGCTCCTGAGGGATGGACCCCGTGGTACGGACCCATATCTGGAGCAGTTCTTGAAGAGCTGCTGCCTGTGCGCAGCCCATGCCGGATCAGTTCAGCAAGGACTGCATCCTGTGGGAGGGACCCCACAGCACAGGGGACGAGAGTGACGGAGAAGGAGCGGCAGAGAAGAAGCACTATAGACTGACCATAACCCCCGTTCCCCCGTTCCCCTGTGCCACTTGGGGGGAGGAGACGGAAGAGGGTGGATGGGGGGGAAGGTGCTTTTGGTTTCTTTCCTTTGTTTCTCACTTCTCTAGCTTGTTAGTAATAAGCGATAAATCTTACTATCTCCCTATGCTGAGTCTGTTTTGCCCGTCACGATAATTACTGTGTGATCTCCTCGTCCTTATCTCAACCCTTGAGCCCTTTCCATCATATTTTCTGCCTGTTCCTCTTTGAGGAGGGGGAGTGAGAGAGCGGTTTTGGTGGAGCTCGGCCGCCCACCTGAGTAAAACCACCACAACACCATTCATTTCTCCTCTGTGGCCATTTTGCTAACTGGAGATGCAGTTCTAGTTCACAAGCCTTCTGTGCTGGTCTCACCTAGGATTTCAAGCAAAATGCAAGGATTTGCTGTTCTGATTGGAAACTAAGCAAAAGTTTTCAGCTTTATTTTGATTTTCCAGGTTTATTTGGATATGGAAGGGAACAAAGAACAGAATCTCTGTGGTCTGAAAAGCAAATCCATCCCACTTTGGTACACTTGTGGCTGTAATCTACTGGTTCCCAGTAAACTACAGTTTAGTGTAGCTGTTCACAAAGTTCCTGCCATGTCCTATGCGAGAGAATGTAATTTGCCTGACAATGTCAATAATGTACATGTAGGACAGAAGCTGTTTATTAAAAGTGAAAATATATATATATTGCCTTCTTTTCTCTTCTTATAAGGTTTTTCAGCATCTATCAATAAAGTTCAGCAGAATGGAGAAGAAACTAAAAGATCAAGCTAAAGAAGAAAATCTGTAAAAATAATTTTTTTCCTTTTTTTTTCCTTTTGCATGGAAAAGGATCAAAATGACTACTGAATTACCTTTAAGGAGCAGATTCACCAACATACAATAATTTAAAAGTTACTTTTAATTAAAGAATTAGCACATCTTCCTTCCTACCAAGCAGCAAGCACAGGTGTATCCCTTTCACGGTTTCATAATCAAAATAATACAAATTGTATTTTTATCTTATTTCTTTGTCATCAGTAAGACAGCACATTGTTATTATTGTCTAATTTATTATACACACATGGAAGTAATGTAATCATCACTGTTGACTGCATTTGCACAATAAACGAATGATTTAGCCTATCTTAGTGGCTATGGAGTGAGACCTCTATAAAAATGCTGCTATACAGAAATGTCTGGGCATTCATACTGTGAAAAATCAAGCCACTTAGGAATTTTGGTAGGTTTGTGTCCAACAACATGATACCAAATGCATAACAGGTGTTCATGCCTTTTGCTCACGCTTACTGAGATATAACACTATGCAACTGTCATCTAATATTAGACAGAAACTTGTGTTTGTTGTGTTCGTTGTTGTTGTTGTTGTTGTTGTTGTTTTGTTTGGTAGTTTCCAACTGTTACCTTACATGTCCTCAGTGTGTATATGTGTGGGAAAGCAGTGATGCATAGAGGAAAACAGGCTTGAATATCCTTAGACGATAATTACATTAGGAAAACACTGGTTTTGTTGTTCTTGCTTCTTTTCCAGCAAGATTAAAAATTATATGTTGGAGAGGCTTGGCATAAAGGATCCAGTAATGCTGCCTTGCCTATACACCACCTCCAGGAGGCTTAAGAGAAGCAGACATCTTGAGCTGTGATGAATTACCTTGGCTGTTTTTTACATGATCCTAATATTCAGCTCAGTGAAGCAGCAATTTTCCTGCCCCAGGCAAGATGGCCTCTTCTTTGTGCTTCAGATCAAGGGGCTGCTGAAAGCAATGGAGAGTAGAGTAATGTGGAGAAAGAACCAAAAATTTAATTACTGAAAGGTCAAATGAGTTTCTCTTTATCTTCAAAATATTTTTTTTAACTATATGAAAGATCAAATTTGGCCGTGGGAAAAAAAAAAATGCGGCAGGGGACCTACCTAACTCACAGAGCTATTCTGGGGATAAAGACGTTATAGCCTGTAAGGCACTCAGCAGCTATGATAATGACAACCGTAGAATATAGATAGATAAACTTCTTAATCCATAAATGACTCATTTCATCCAAGTGTGACAGTCCTACACCTCAATAAAATGTAGGAAAATACAGGAAAGCACATGAATGCCTCTTAACCTCAATGACATCTACTAAAAGATCTTTTTTCCTATCCTGAATGTTTCTTCATGTTTACTATTTCCTTGGTTTTCCTCCTTTTTAAACACCCCCCTACTGCAACATTCAGGTGATTCTTGGACACTTACAAGTTTCTGATAGGGCAAAGGATGTGAGATACAGGGAGCTTGGTGGTTATACACGAAAGCAAAATAAGCCTTTTCTTCAGAGACTTTGGAATCTGAAAAGATTAGGCACAAACAGACTGAACTGAGGTATATCTATTACATGGACAGACATGCATCCCCTCTGCCCAGACTGGGACATAGCCGTGCAGAGCCAGGTTGGGTCTGGAAGACATTTAGGTGCATTACCATAGCTCAAACAACAAGTGTATGATGAGCAAATATGCAGGTATAACCTCAAGGATCAGAGGAAAAGGCAAGGTGTGATGTGGAAGGAGTGAGAGAAAGAGGTTTATTGGCCACGTCTTGATAATTGAAAGTTTTAATGGCACTTTTTTTTTTTTCCCCCGTAGAGTAGTTGGTAATACAAGAAAAAAATAATGTTTAAAACACACTGAAAGCTCTCTGCTGCCTTTTGCAGAAGATGAATGCAGTTTTAAACTGCAACTTTATTGTCTGTTGGCAAAGTGACTGCCATGAAGGGATTTAAAACTGCGAATTCTTTAGCATAGTCACGCATACCTTTGAAAAATGAAGTCCTCTTCTGCTCAAGGGATTAGTTTAACTTTTTACAACATTCATATTTGCAGTTCTTTACTACACTCTTTACTACTTCGTCATCTTGTGTTTGCTTTATGAGGTTATTATTTTTATACATAGTTTGGTAGAGTCTTAAGAAGGCTCAGAGAGACAGGTGTTTGAAATTCTAGGTGTCATAAAGAGACACATTTATTAGAAAAGAAGAAATGTGGCAGAAAGGGGAGTTGCCTTTGTTGCTTCAATACCCAGCTCAGTTCCCACTGCAGTAGCTGCCAATGATATTTGAAATGGGGTTGCTTTAAGTCCTTAGGTAGGGAAACACTGGCAATAACAGTAAAGCTGAGATATAGCGGACCAGGGATAAGACACTGCTGTTCTGGATATTGAGGTTCCAGTTCTGCCTGTCCCACTGTGGGTTTGGGTCAGTCTCTTGGGGTCACCCATGTTTATTTATGTTCACTTAAGCTGAGAAGCC
>NW_028153813.1:0-27500 GCF_964211835.1 Anser anser
ACACGTACGGTGCCACTTTCTGCCATCAAAAAGTGCTCTCAGCGGAAGCCTTTGGGTACACCTGAACTCCCTGGGGGAGCCTTTACGCAACCCCACACTCAACAGGACTCTGCGTCTTCACTCTTTCCTAACAACCCTAAACATAACCCTAACCGCAACAAGAAGCTGAACCCGAGTTAGACCCGAAAAAACACGTACGGTGCCACTTTCTGCCATCCAAAAGTGCTCTCAGCGGAAGCCTTTGGGTACACCTGAACTCCCTGGGGGAGCCTTTACGCAACACCACACTCAACAGGACTCTGCGTCTTCACTCTTTCCTAACAACCCTAAACATAACCCTAACCGCAACAAGAAGCTGAACCCGAGTTAGACCCGAAAAAACACGTACGGTGCCACTTTCTGCCATCAAAAAGTGCTCTCAGCGGAAGCCTTTGGGTACACCTGACCTCCCTGGGGGAGCCTTTACGCAACCCCACACTCAACAGGACTCTGCGTCTTCACTCTTTCCTAACAACCCTAAACATAACCCTAACCGGAACAAGAAGCTGAACCCGAGTTAGACCCGAAAAAACACGTACGGTGCCACTTTCTGCCATCCAAAAGTGCTCTCAGCGGAAGCCTTTGGGTACACCTGAACTCCCTGGGGGAGCCTTTACGCAACCCCACACTCAACAGGACTCTGCGTCTTCACTCTTTCCTAACAACCCTAAACATAACCCTAACCGCAACAAGAAGCTGAACCCGAGTTAGACCCGAAAAAACACGTACGGTGCCACTTTCTGCCATCAAAAAGTGCTCTCAGCGGAAGCCTTTGGGTACACCTGAACTCCCTGGGGGAGCCTTTACGCAACCCCACACTCAACAGGACTCTGCGTCTTCACTCTTTCCTAACAACCCTAAACATAACCCTAACCGCAACAAGAAGCTGAACCCGAGTTAGACCCGAAAAAACACGTACGGTGCCACTTTCTGCCATCAAAAAGTGCTCTCAGCGGAAGCCTTTGGGTACACCTGACCTCCCTTGGGGAGCCTTTACGCAACCCCACACTCAACAGGACTCTGCGTCTTCACTCTTTCCTAACAACCCTAAACATAACCCTAACCGCAACAAGAAGCTGAACCCGAGTTAGACCCGAAAAAACACGTACGGTGCCACTTTCTGCCATCAAAAAGTGTTCTCAGCGGAAGCCTTTGGGTACACCTGAACTCCCTGGGGGAGCCTTTACGCAACCCCACACTCAACAGGACTCTGCGTCTTCACTCTTTCCTAACAACCCTAAACATAACCCTAACCGCAACAAGAAGCTGAACCCGAGTTAGACCCGAAAAAACACGTACGGTGCCACTTTCTGCCATCCAAAAGTGCTCTCAGCGGAAGCCTTTGGGTACACCTGAACTCCCTGGGGGAGCCTTTATGCAACCCCACACTCAACAGGACTCTGCGTCTTCACTCTTTCCTAACAACCCTAAACATAACCCTAACCGGAACAAGAAGCTCAACCCGAGTTAGACCCGAAAAAACACGTACGGTGCCACTTTCTGCCATCAAAAAGTGCTCTCAGCGGAAGCCTTTGGGTACACCTGAACTCCCTGGGGGAGCCTTTACGCAACCCCACACTCAACAGGACTCTGCGTCTTCACTCTTTCCTAACAACCCTAAACATAACCCTAACCGCAACAAGAAGCTGAACCCGAGTTAGACCCGAAAAAACACGTACGGTGCCACTTTCTGCCATCAAAAAGTGCTCTCAGCGGAAGCCTTTGGGTACACCTGAACTCCCTGGGGGAGCCTTTACGCAACCCCACACTCAACAGGACTCTGCGTCTTCACTCTTTCCTAACAACCCTAAACATAACCCTAACCGCAACAAGAAGCTCAACCCGAGTTAGACCCGAAAAAACACGTACGGTGCCACTTTCTGCCATCAAAAAGTGCTCTCAGCGGAAGCCTTTGGGTACACCTGAACTCCCTGGGGGAGCCTTTACGCAACCCCACACTCAACAGGACTCTGCGTCTTCACTCTTTCCTAACAACCCTAAACATAACCCTAACCGCAACAAGAAGCTCAACCCGAGTTAGACCCGAAAAAACACGTACGGTGCCACTTTCTGCCATCAAAAAGTGCTCTCAGCGGAAGCCTTTGGGTACACCTGACCTCCCTGGGGGAGCCTTTACGCAACCCCACACTCAACAGGACTCTGCGTCTTCACTCTTTCCTAACAACCCTAAACATAACCCTAACCGCAACAAGAAGCTCAACCCGAGTTAGACCCGAAAAAACACGTACGGTGCCACTTTCTGCCATCCAAAAGTGCTCTCAGCGGAAGCCTTTGGGTACACCTGAACTCCCTGGGGGAGCCTTTACGCAACCCCACACTCAACAGGACTCTGCGTCTTCACTCTTTCCTAACAACCCTAAACATAACCCTAACCGCAACAAGAAGCTCAACCCGAGTTAGACCCGAAAAAACACGTACGGTGCCACTTTCTGCCGTCAAAAAGTGCTCTCAGCGGAAGCCTTTGGGTACACCTGACCTCCCTGGGGGAGCCTTTACGCAACCCCACACTCAACAGGACTCTGCGTCTTCACTCTTTCCTAACAACCCTAAACATAACCCTAACCGCAACAAGAAGCTGAACCCGAGTTAGACCCGAAAAAACACGTACGGTGCCACTTTCTGCCATCAAAAAGTGCTCTCAGCGGAAGCCTTTGGGTACACCTGAACTCCCTGGGGGAGCCTTTACGCAACCCCACACTCAACAGGACTCTGCGTCTTCACTCTTTCCTAACAACCCTAAACATAACCCTAACCGCAACAAGAAGCTGAACCCGAGTTAGACCCGAAAAAACACGTACGGTGCCACTTTCTGCCATCCAAAAGTGCTCTCAGCGGAAGCCTTTGGGTACACCTGAACTCCCTGGGGGAGCCTTTATGCAACCCCACACTCAACAGGACTCTGCGTCTTCACTCTTTCCTAACAACCCTAAACATAACCCTAACCGGAACAAGAAGCTCAACCCGAGTTAGACCCGAAAAAACACGTACGGTGCCACTTTCTGCCGTCAAAAAGTGCTCTCAGCGGAAGCCTTTGGGTACACCTGAACTCCCTGGGGGAGCCTTTACGCAACCCCACACTCAACAGGACTCTGCGTCTTCACTCTTTCCTAACAACCCTAAACATAACCCTAACCGCAACAAGAAGCTCAACCCGAGTTAGACCCGAAAAAACACGTACGGTGCCACTTTCTGCCATCAAAAAGTGCTCTCAGCGGAAGCCTTTGGGTACACCTGAACTCCCTGGGGGAGCCTTTACGCAACCCCACACTCAACAGGACTCTGCGTCTTCACTCTTTCCTAACAACCCTAAACATAACCCTAACCGCAACAAGAAGCTGAACCCGAGTTAGACCCGAAAAAACACGTACGGTGCCACTTTCTGCCATCCAAAAGTGCTCTCAGCGGAAGCCTTTGGGTACACCTGAACTCCCTGGGGGAGCCTTTACGCAACCCCACACTCAACAGGACTCTGCGTCTTCACTCTTTCCTAACAACCCTAAACATAACCCTAACCGGAACAAGAAGCTCAACCCGAGTTAGACCCGAAAAAACACGTACGGTGCCACTTTCTGCCATCAAAAAGTGCTCTCAGCGGAAGCCTTTGGGTACACCTGAACTCCCTGGGGGAGCCTTTACGCAACCCCACACTCAACAGGACTCTGCGTCTTCACTCTTTCCTAACAACCCTAAACATAACCCTAACCGCAACAAGAAGCTCAACCCGAGTTAGACCCGAAAAAACACGTACGGTGCCACTTTCTGCCATCAAAAAGTGCTCTCAGCGGAAGCCTTTGGGTACACCTGAACTCCCTGGGGGAGCCTTTACGCAACCCCACACTCAACAGGACTCTGCGTCTTCACTCTTTCCTAACAACCCTAAACATAACCCTAACCGCAACAAGAAGCTGAACCCGAGTTAGACCCGAAAAAACACGTACGGTGCCACTTTCTGCCGTCAAAAAGTGCTCTCAGCGGAAGCCTTTGGGTACACCTGAACTCCCTGGGGGAGCCTTTACGCAACCCCACACTCAACAGGACTCTGCGTCTTCACTCTTTCCTAACAACCCTAAACATAACCCTAACCGCAACAAGAAGCTGAACCCGAGTTAGACCCGAAAAAACACGTACGGTGCCACTTTCTGCCATCAAAAAGTGCTCTCAGCGGAAGCCTTTGGGTACACCTGAACTCCCTGGGGGAGCCTTTACGCAACCCCACACTCAACAGGACTCTGCGTCTTCACTCTTTCCTAACAACCCTAAACATAACCCTAACCGCAACAAGAAGCTGAACCCGAGTTAGACCCGAAAAAACACGTACGGTGCCACTTTCTGCCATCCAAAAGTGCTCTCAGCGGAAGCCTTTGGGTACACCTGAACTCCCTGGGGGAGCCTTTACGCAACACCACACTCAACAGGACTCTGCGTCTTCACTCTTTCCTAACAACCCTAAACATAACCCTAACCGCAACAAGAAGCTGAACCCGAGTTAGACCCGAAAAAACACGTACGGTGCCACTTTCTGCCATCAAAAAGTGCTCTCAGCGGAAGCCTTTGGGTACACCTGACCTCCCTGGGGGAGCCTTTACGCAACCCCACACTCAACAGGACTCTGCGTCTTCACTCTTTCCTAACAACCCTAAACATAACCCTAACCGGAACAAGAAGCTGAACCCGAGTTAGACCCGAAAAAACACGTACGGTGCCACTTTCTGCCATCCAAAAGTGCTCTCAGCGGAAGCCTTTGGGTACACCTGAACTCCCTGGGGGAGCCTTTACGCAACCCCACACTCAACAGGACTCTGCGTCTTCACTCTTTCCTAACAACCCTAAACATAACCCTAACCGCAACAAGAAGCTGAACCCGAGTTAGACCCGAAAAAACACGTACGGTGCCACTTTCTGCCATCAAAAAGTGCTCTCAGCGGAAGCCTTTGGGTACACCTGAACTCCCTGGGGGAGCCTTTACGCAACCCCACACTCAACAGGACTCTGCGTCTTCACTCTTTCCTAACAACCCTAAACATAACCCTAACCGCAACAAGAAGCTGAACCCGAGTTAGACCCGAAAAAACACGTACGGTGCCACTTTCTGCCATCAAAAAGTGCTCTCAGCGGAAGCCTTTGGGTACACCTGACCTCCCTTGGGGAGCCTTTACGCAACCCCACACTCAACAGGACTCTGCGTCTTCACTCTTTCCTAACAACCCTAAACATAACCCTAACCGCAACAAGAAGCTGAACCCGAGTTAGACCCGAAAAAACACGTACGGTGCCACTTTCTGCCATCAAAAAGTGTTCTCAGCGGAAGCCTTTGGGTACACCTGAACTCCCTGGGGGAGCCTTTACGCAACCCCACACTCAACAGGACTCTGCGTCTTCACTCTTTCCTAACAACCCTAAACATAACCCTAACCGCAACAAGAAGCTGAACCCGAGTTACACCCGAAAAAACACGTACGGTGCCACTTTCTGCCATCAAAAAGTGCTCTCAGCGGAAGCCTTTGGGTACACCTGAACTCCCTGGGGGAGCCTTTACGCAACCCCACACTCAACAGGACTCTGCGTCTTCACTCTTTCCTAACAACCCTAAACATAACCCTAACCGCAACAAGAAGCTGAACCCGAGTTAGACCCGAAAAAACACGTACGGTGCCACTTTCTGCCATCCAAAAGTGCTCTCAGCGGAAGCCTTTGGGTACACCTGAACTCCCTGGGGGAGCCTTTATGCAACCCCACACTCAACAGGACTCTGCGTCTTCACTCTTTCCTAACAACCCTAAACATAACCCTAACCGGAACAAGAAGCTCAACCCGAGTTAGACCCGAAAAAACACGTACGGTGCCACTTTCTGCCATCAAAAAGTGCTCTCAGCGGAAGCCTTTCGGTACACCTGAACTCCCTGGGGGAGCCTTTACGCAACCCCACACTCAACAGGACTCTGCGTCTTCACTCTTTCCTAACAACCCTAAACATAACCCTAACCGCAACAAGAAGCTGAACCCGAGTTAGACCCGAAAAAACACGTACGGTGCCACTTTCTGCCATCAAAAAGTGCTCTCAGCGGAAGCCTTTGGGTACACCTGAACTCCCTGGGGGAGCCTTTACGCAACCCCACACTCAACAGGACTCTGCGTCTTCACTCTTTCCTAACAACCCTAAACATAACCCTAACCGCAACAAGAAGCTCAACCCGAGTTAGACCCGAAAAAACACGTACGGTGCCACTTTCTGCCATCCAAAAGTGCTCTCAGCGGAAGCCTTTGGGTACACCTGAACTCCCTGGGGGAGCCTTTACGCAACCCCACACTCAACAGGACTCTGCGTCTTCACTCTTTCCTAACAACCCTAAACATAACCCTAACCGCAACAAGAAGCTGAACCCGAGTTAGACCCGAAAAAACACGTACGGTGCCACTTTCTGCCATCAAAAAGTGCTCTCAGCGGAAGCCTTTGGGTACACCTGACCTCCCTGGGGGAGCCTTTACGCAACCCCACACTCAACAGGACTCTGCGTCTTCACTCTTTCCTAACAACCCTAAACATAACCCTAACCGCAACAAGAAGCTGAACCCGAGTTAGACCCGAAAAAACACGTACGGTGCCACTTTCTGCCATCAAAAAGTGCTCTCAGCGGAAGCCTTTGGGTACACCTGAACTCCCTGGGGGAGCCTTTACGCAACCCCACACTCAACAGGACTCTGCGTCTTCACTCTTTCCTAACAACCCTAAACATAACCCTAACCGCAACAAGAAGCTCAACCCGAGTTAGACCCGAAAAAACACGTACGGTGCCACTTTCTGCCATCAAAAAGTGCTCTCAGCGGAAGCCTTTGGGTACACCTGAACTCCCTGGGGGAGCCTTTACGCAACCCCACACTCAACAGGACTCTGCGTCTTCACTCTTTCCTAACAACCCTAAACATAACCCTAACCGCAACAAGAAGCTGAACCCGAGTTAGACCCGAAAAAACACGTACGGTGCCACTTTCTGCCGTCAAAAAGTGCTCTCAGCGGAAGCCTTTGGGTACACCTGACCTCCCTCGGGGAGCCTTTACGCAACCCCACACTCAACAGGACTCTGCGTCTTCACTCTTTCCTAACAACCCTAAACATAACCCTAACCGCAACAAGAAGCTGAACCCGAGTTAGACCCGAAAAAACACGTACGGTGCCACTTTCTGCCATCAAAAAGTGCTCTCAGCGGAAGCCTTTGGGTACACCTGAACTCCCTGGGGGAGCCTTTACGCAACACCACACTCAACAGGACTCTGCGTCTTCACTCTTTCCTAACAACCCTAAACATAACCCTAACCGCAACAAGAAGCTGAACCCGAGTTAGACCCGAAAAAACACGTACGGTGCCACTTTCTGCCATCCAAAAGTGCTCTCAGCGGAAGCCTTTGGGTACACCTGAACTCCCTGGGGGAGCCTTTATGCAACCCCACACTCAACAGGACTCTGCGTCTTCACTCTTTCCTAACAACCCTAAACATAACCCTAACCGGAACAAGAAGCTCAACCCGAGTTAGACCCGAAAAAACACGTACGGTGCCACTTTCTGCCATCAAAAAGTGCTCTCAGCGGAAGCCTTTGGGTACACCTGAACTCCCTGGGGGAGCCTTTACGCAACCCCACACTCAACAGGACTCTGCGTCTTCACTCTTTCCTAACAACCCTAAACATAACCCTAACCGCAACAAGAAGCTGAACCCGAGTTAGACCCGAAAAAACACGTACGGTGCCACTTTCTGCCATCAAAAAGTGCTCTCAGCGGAAGCCTTTGGGTACACCTGAACTCCCTGGGGGAGCCTTTACGCAACCCCACACTCAACAGGACTCTGCGTCTTCACTCTTTCCTAACAACCCTAAACATAACCCTAACCGCAACAAGAAGCTCAACCCGAGTTAGACCCGAAAAAACACGTACGGTGCCACTTTCTGCCATCCAAAAGTGCTCTCAGCGGAAGCCTTTGGGTACACCTGAACTCCCTGGGGGAGCCTTTACGCAACCCCACACTCAACAGGACTCTGCGTCTTCACTCTTTCCTAACAACCCTAAACATAACCCTAACCGGAACAAGAAGCTCAACCCGAGTTAGACCCGAAAAAACACGTACGGTGCCACTTTCTGCCATCAAAAAGTGCTCTCAGCGGAAGCCTTTGGGTACACCTGACCTCCCTGGGGGAGCCTTTACGCAACCCCACACTCAACAGGACTCTGCGTCTTCACTCTTTCCTAACAACCCTAAACATAACCCTAACCGCAACAAGAAGCTCAACCCGAGTTAGACCCGAAAAAACACGTACGGTGCCACTTTCTGCCATCAAAAAGTGCTCTCAGCGGAAGCCTTTGGGTACACCTGACCTCCCTGGGGGAGCCTTTACGCAACCCCACACTCAACAGGACTCTGCGTCTTCACTCTTTCCTAACAACCCTAAACATAACCCTAACCGCAACAAGAAGCTCAACCCGAGTTAGACCCGAAAAAACACGTACGGTGCCACTTTCTGCCATCCAAAAGTGCTCTCAGCGGAAGCCTTTGGGTACACCTGAACTCCCTGGGGGAGCCTTTACGCAACCCCACACTCAACAGGACTCTGCGTCTTCACTCTTTCCTAACAACCCTAAACATAACCCTAACCGCAACAAGAAGCTCAACCCGAGTTAGACCCGAAAAAACACGTACGGTGCCACTTTCTGCCGTCAAAAAGTGCTCTCAGCGGAAGCCTTTGGGTACACCTGACCTCCCTGGGGGAGCCTTTACGCAACCCCACACTCAACAGGACTCTGCGTCTTCACTCTTTCCTAACAACCCTAAACATAACCCTAACCGCAACAAGAAGCTGAACCCGAGTTAGACCCGAAAAAACACGTACGGTGCCACTTTCTGCCATCAAAAAGTGCTCTCAGCGGAAGCCTTTGGGTACACCTGAACTCCCTGGGGGAGCCTTTACGCAACCCCACACTCAACAGGACTCTGCGTCTTCACTCTTTCCTAACAACCCTAAACATAACCCTAACCGCAACAAGAAGCTGAACCCGAGTTAGACCCGAAAAAACACGTACGGTGCCACTTTCTGCCATCCAAAAGTGCTCTCAGCGGAAGCCTTTGGGTACACCTGAACTCCCTGGGGGAGCCTTTATGCAACCCCACACTCAACAGGACTCTGCGTCTTCACTCTTTCCTAACAACCCTAAACATAACCCTAACCGGAACAAGAAGCTCAACCCGAGTTAGACCCGAAAAAACACGTACGGTGCCACTTTCTGCCGTCAAAAAGTGCTCTCAGCGGAAGCCTTTGGGTACACCTGAACTCCCTGGGGGAGCCTTTACGCAACCCCACACTCAACAGGACTCTGCGTCTTCACTCTTTCCTAACAACCCTAAACATAACCCTAACCGCAACAAGAAGCTCAACCCGAGTTAGACCCGAAAAAACACGTACGGTGCCACTTTCTGCCATCCAAAAGTGCTCTCAGCGGAAGCCTTTGGGTACACCTGAACTCCCTGGGGGAGCCTTTACGCAACCCCACACTCAACAGGACTCTGCGTCTTCACTCTTTCCTAACAACCCTAAACATAACCCTAACCGCAACAAGAAGCTGAACCCGAGTTAGACCCGAAAAAACACGTACGGTGCCACTTTCTGCCATCCAAAAGTGCTCTCAGCGGAAGCCTTTGGGTACACCTGAACTCCCTGGGGGAGCCTTTACGCAACCCCACACTCAACAGGACTCTGCGTCTTCACTCTTTCCTAACAACCCTAAACATAACCCTAACCGGAACAAGAAGCTCAACCCGAGTTAGACCCGAAAAAACACGTACGGTGCCACTTTCTGCCATCAAAAAGTGCTCTCAGCGGAAGCCTTTGGGTACACCTGAACTCCCTGGGGGAGCCTTTACGCAACCCCACACTCAACAGGACTCTGCGTCTTCACTCTTTCCTAACAACCCTAAACATAACCCTAACCGCAACAAGAAGCTCAACCCGAGTTAGACCCGAAAAAACACGTACGGTGCCACTTTCTGCCATCAAAAAGTGCTCTCAGCGGAAGCCTTTGGGTACACCTGAACTCCCTGGGGGAGCCTTTACGCAACCCCACACTCAACAGGACTCTGCGTCTTCACTCTTTCCTAACAACCCTAAACATAACCCTAACCGCAACAAGAAGCTGAACCCGAGTTAGACCCGAAAAAACACGTACGGTGCCACTTTCTGCCATCAAAAAGTGCTCTCAGCGGAAGCCTTTGGGTACACCTGACCTCCCTGGGGGAGCCTTTACGCAACCCCACACTCAACAGGACTCTGCGTCTTCACTCTTTCCTAACAACCCTAAACATAACCCTAACCGCAACAAGAAGCTGAACCCGAGTTAGACCCGAAAAAACACGTACGGTGCCACTTTCTGCCATCAAAAAGTGCTCTCAGCGGAAGCCTTTGGGTACACCTGAACTCCCTGGGGGAGCCTTTACGCAACCCCACACTCAACAGGACTCTGCGTCTTCACTCTTTCCTAACAACCCTAAACATAACCCTAACCGGAACAAGAAGCTGAACCCGAGTTAGACCCGAAAAAACACGTACGGTGCCACTTTCTGCCATCCAAAAGTGCTCTCAGCGGAAGCCTTTGGGTACACCTGAATTCCCTGGGGGAGCCTTTACGCAACCCCACACTCAACAGGACTCTGCGCCTTCACTCTTTCCTAACAACCCTAAACATAACCCTAACCGGAACAAGAAGCTGAACCCGAGTTAGACCCGAAAAAACACGTACGGTGCCACTTTCTGCCATCAAAAAGTGCTCTCAGCGGAAGCCTTTGGGTACACCTGAACTCCCTGGAGGAGCCTTTACGCAACCCCACACTCAACAGGACTCTGCGTCTTCACTCTTTCCTAACAACCCTAAACATAACCCTAACCGCAACAAGAAGCTGAACCCGAGTTAGACCCGAAAAAACACGTACGGTGCCACTTTCTGCCATGAAAAAGTGCTCTCAGCGGAAGCCTTTGGGTACACCTGAACTCCCTGGGGGAGCCTTTACGCAACCCCACACTCAACAGGACTCTGCGTCTTCACTCTTTCCTAACAACCCTAAACATAACCCTAACCGCAACAAGAAGCTCAACCCGAGTTAGACCCGAAAAAACACGTACGGTGCCACTTTCTGCCATCAAAAAGTGCTCTCAGCGGAAGCCTTTGGGTACACCTGAACTCCCTGGGGGAGCCTTTACGCAACCCCACACTCAACAGGACTCTGCGTCTTCACTCTTTCCTAACAACCCTAAACATAACCCTAACCGGAACAAGAAGCTGAACCCGAGTTAGACCCGAAAAAACACGTACGGTGCCACTTTCTGCCGTCAAAAAGTGCTCTCAGCGGAAGCCTTTGGGTACACCTAACCTCCCTCGGGGAGCCTTTACGCAACCCCACACTCAACAGGACTCTGCGTCTTCACTCTTTCCTAACAACCCTAAACATAACCCTAACCGCAACAAGAAGCTGAACCCGAGTTAGACCCGAAAAAACACGTACGGTGCCACTTTCTGCCATCAAAAAGTGCTCTCAGCGGAAGCCTTTGGGTACACCTGAACTCCCTGGGGGAGCCTTTACGCAACCCCACACTCAACAGGACTCTGCGTCTTCACTCTTTCCTAACAACCCTAAACATAACCCTAACCGCAACAAGAAGCTGAACCCGAGTTGGACCCGAAAAAACACGTACGGTGCCACTTTCTGCCATCCAAAAGTGCTCTCAGCGGAAGCCTTTGGGTACACCTGAACTCCCTGGGGGAGCCTTTATGCAACCCCACACTCAACAGGACTCTGCGTCTTCACTCTTTCCTAACAACCCTAAACATAACCCTAACCGCAACAAGAAGCTCAACCCGAGTTAGACCCGAAAAAACACGTACGGTGCCACTTTCTGCCATCAAAAAGTGCTCTCAGCGGAAGCCTTTGGGTACACCTGAACTCCCTGGGGGAGCCTTTACGCAACCCCACACTCAACAGGACTCTGCGTCTTCACTCTTTCCTAACAACCCTAAACATAACCCTAACCGCAACAAGAAGCTGAACCCGAGTTAGACCCGAAAAAACACGTACGGTGCCACTTTCTGCCATCAAAAAGTGCTCTCAGCGGAAGCCTTTGGGTACACCTGAACTCCCTGGGGGAGCCTTTACGCAACCCCACACTCAACAGGACTCTGCGTCTTCACTCTTTCCTAACAACCCTAAACATAACCCTAACCGCAACAAGAAGCTCAACCCGAGTTAGACCCGAAAAAACACGTACGGTGCCACTTTCTGCCATCAAAAAGTGCTCTCAGCGGAAGCCTTTGGGTACACCTGAACTCCCTGGGGGAGCCTTTACGCAACCCCACACTCAACAGGACTCTGCGTCTTCACTCTTTCCTAACAACCCTAAACATAACCCTAACCGGAACAAGAAGCTCAACCCGAGTTAGACCCGAAAAAACACGTACGGTGCCACTTTCTGCCATCAAAAAGTGCTCTCAGCGGAAGCCTTTGGGTACACCTGACCTCCCTGGGGGAGCCTTTACGCAACCCCACACTCAACAGGACTCTGCGTCTTCACTCTTTCCTAACAACCCTAAACATAACCCTAACCGCAACAAGAAGCTCAACCCGAGTTAGACCCGAAAAAACACGTACGGTGCCACTTTCTGCCATCCAAAAGTGCTCTCAGCGGAAGCCTTTGGGTACACCTGAACTCCCTGGGGGAGCCTTTACGCAACCCCACACTCAACAGGACTCTGCGTCTTCACTCTTTCCTAACAACCCTAAACATAACCCTAACCGCAACAAGAAGCTGAACCCGAGTTAGACCCGAAAAAACACGTACGGTGCCACTTTCTGCCGTCAAAAAGTGCTCTCAGCGGAAGCCTTTGGGTACACCTGACCTCCCTGGGGGAGCCTTTACGCAACCCCACACTCAACAGGACTCTGCGTCTTCACTCTTTCCTAACAACCCTAAACATAACCCTAACCGCAACAAGAAGCTGAACCCGAGTTAGACCCGAAAAAACACGTACGGTGCCACTTTCTGCCATCAAAAAGTGCTCTCAGCGGAAGCCTTTGGGTACACCTGACCTCCCTGGGGGAGCCTTTACGCAACCCCACACTCAACAGGACTCTGCGTCTTCACTCTTTCCTAACAACCCTAAACATAACCCTAACCGCAACAAGAAGCTGAACCCGAGTTAGACCCGAAAAAACACGTACGGTGCCACTTTCTGCCATCCAAAAGTGCTCTCAGCGGAAGCCTTTGGGTACACCTGAACTCCCTGGGGGAGCCTTTACGCAACCCCACACTCAACAGGACTCTGCGTCTTCACTCTTTCCTAACAACCCTAAACATAACCCTAACCGCAACAAGAAGCTCAACCCGAGTTAGACCCGAAAAAACACGTACGGTGCCACTTTCTGCCATCAAAAAGTGCTCTCAGCGGAAGCCTTTGGGTACACCTGAACTCCCTGGGGGAGCCTTTACGCAACCCCACACTCAACAGGACTCTGCGTCTTCACTCTTTCCTAACAACCCTAAACATAACCCTAACCGGAACAAGAAGCTCAACCCGAGTTAGACCCGAAAAAACACGTACGGTGCCACTTTCTGCCATCAAAAAGTGCTCTCAGCGGAAGCCTTTGGGTACACCTGAACTCCCTGGGGGAGCCTTTACGCAACCCCACACTCAACAGGACTCTGCGTCTTCACTCTTTCCTAACAACCCTAAACATAACCCTAACCGCAACAAGAAGCTCAACCCGAGTTAGACCCGAAAAAACACGTACGGTGCCACTTTCTGCCATCCAAAAGTGCTCTCAGCGGAAGCCTTTGGGTACACCTGAACTCCCTGGGGGAGCCTTTACGCAACCCCACACTCAACAGGACTCTGCGTCTTCACTCTTTCCTAACAACCCTAAACATAACCCTAACCGCAACAAGAAGCTGAACCCGAGTTAGACCCGAAAAAACACGTACGGTGCCACTTTCTGCCGTCAAAAAGTGCTCTCAGCGGAAGCCTTTGGGTACACCTGACCTCCCTGGGGGAGCCTTTACGCAACCCCACACTCAACAGGACTCTGCGTCTTCACTCTTTCCTAACAACCCTAAACATAACCCTAACCGCAACAAGAAGCTGAACCCGAGTTAGACCCGAAAAAACACGTACGGTGCCACTTTCTGCCATCAAAAAGTGCTCTCAGCGGAAGCCTTTGGGTACACCTGAACTCCCTGGGGGAGCCTTTACGCAACCCCACACTCAACAGGACTCTGCGTCTTCACTCTTTCCTAACAACCCTAAACATAACCCTAACCGGAACAAGAAGCTGAACCCGAGTTAGACCCGAAAAAACACGTACGGTGCCACTTTCTGCCATCCAAAAGTGCTCTCAGCGGAAGCCTTTGGGTACACCTGAATTCCCTGGGGGAGCCTTTACGCAACCCCACACTCAACAGGACTCTGCGCCTTCACTCTTTCCTAACAACCCTAAACATAACCCTAACCGGAACAAGAAGCTGAACCCGAGTTAGACCCGAAAAAACACGTACGGTGCCACTTGCTGCCATCAAAAAGTGCTCTCAGCGGAAGCCTTTGGGTACACCTGAACTCCCTGGAGGAGCCTTTACGCAACCCCACACTCAACAGGACTCTGCGTCTTCACTCTTTCCTAACAACCCTAAACATAACCCTAACCGCAACAAGAAGCTGAACCCGAGTTAGACCCGAAAAAACACGTACGGTGCCACTTTCTGCCGTCAAAAAGTGCTCTCAGCGGAAGCCTTTGGGTACACCTGAATTCCCTGGGGGAGCCTTTACGCAACCCCACACTCAACAGGACTCTGCGTCTTCACTCTTTCCTAACAACCCTAAACATAACCCTAACCGCAACAAGAAGCTGAACCCGAGTTAGACCCGAAAAAACACGTACGGTGCCACTTTCTGCCATCCAAAAGTGCTCTCAGCGGAAGCCTTTGGGTACACCTGAATTCCCTGGGGGAGCCTTTACGCAACCCCACACTCAACAGGACTCTGCGCCTTCACTCTTTCCTAACAACCCTAAACATAACCCTAACCGGAACAAGAAGCTCAACCCGAGTTAGACCCGAAAAAACACGTACGGTGCCACTTTCTGCCATCAAAAAGTGCTCTCAGCGGAAGCCTTTCGGTACACCTGAACTCCCTGGAGGAGCCTTTACGCAACCCCACACTCAACAGGACTCTGCGTCTTCACTCTTTCCTAACAACCCTAAACATAACCCTAACCGCAACAAGAAGCTGAACCCGAGTTAGACCCGAAAAAACACGTACGGTGCCACTTTCTGCCGTCAAAAAGTGCTCTCAGCGGAAGCCTTTGGGTACACCTGAACTCCCTGGGGGAGCCTTTACGCAACCCCACACTCAACAGGACTCTGCGTCTTCACTCTTTCCTAACAACCCTAAACATAACCCTAACCGCAACAAGAAGCTCAACCCGAGTTAGACCCGAAAAAACACGTACGGTGCCACTTTCTGCCATCAAAAAGTGCTCTCAGCGGAAGCCTTTCGGTACACCTGAACTCCCTGGGGGAGCCTTTACGCAACCCCACACTCAACAGGACTCTGCGTCTTCACTCTTTCCTAACAACCCTAAACATAACCCTAACCGCAACAAGAAGCTGAACCCGAGTTAGACCCGAAAAAACACGTACGGTGCCACTTTCTGCCATCAAAAAGTGCTCTCAGTGGAAGCCTTTGGGTACACCTGAACTCCCTGGGGGAGCCTTTACGCAACCCCACACTCAACAGGACTCTGCGTCTTCGCTCTTTCCTAACAACCCTAAACATAACCCTAACCGCAACAAGAAGCTCAACCCGAGTTAGACCCGAAAAAACACGTACGGTGCCACTTTCTGCCGTCCAAAAGTGCTCTCAGCGGAAGCCTTTGGGTACACCTGAACTCCCTGGGGGAGCCTTTACGCAACCCCACACTCAACAGGACTCTGCGTCTTCACTCTTTCCTAACAACCCTAAACATAACCCTAATCGCAACAAGAAGCTCAACCCGAGTTAGACCCGAAAAAACACGTACGGAGCACTTTCTGCCATCAAAAAGTGCTCTCAGCGGAAGCCTTTGGGTACACCTGAACTCCCTGGGGGAGCCTTTACGCAACCCCACACTCAACAGGACTCTGCGTCTTCACTCTTTCCTAACAACCCTAAACATAACCCTAACCGCAACAAGAAGCTGAACCCGAGTTAGACCCGAAAAAACACGTACGGTGCCACTTTCTGCCATCAAAAAGTGCTCTCAGCGGAAGCCTTTGGGTACACCTGAACTCCCTGGGGGAGCCTTTACGCAACCCCACACTCAACAGGACTCTGCGTCTTCACTCTTTCCTAACAACCCTAAACATAACCCTAACCGGAACAAGAAGCTGAACCCGAGTTAGACCCGAAAAAACACGTACGGTGCCACTTTCTGCCATCAAAAAGTGCTCTCAGCGGAAGCCTTTGGGTACACCTGAACTCCCTGGGGGAGCCTTTACGCAACCCCACACTCAACAGGACTCTGCATCTTCACTCTTTCCTAACAACCCTAAACATAACCCTAACCGCAACAAGAAGCTGAACCCGAGTTAGACCCGAAAAAACACGTACGGTGCCACTTTCTGCCATCAAAAAGTGCTCTCAGCGGAAGCCTTTGGGTACACCTGAACTCCCTGGGGGAGCCTTTACGCAACCCCACACTCAACAGGACTCTGCGTCTTCACTCTTTCCTAACAACCCTAAACATAACCCTAACCGCAACAAGAAGCTGAACCCGAGTTAGACCCGAAAAAACACGTACGGTGCCACTTTCTGCCATCCAAAAGTGCTCTCAGCGGAAGCCTTTGGGTACACCTGAATTCCCTGGGGGAGCCTTTACGCAACCCCACACTCAACAGGACTCTGCGCCTTCACTCTTTCCTAACAACCCTAAACATAACCCTAACCGGAACAAGAAGCTGAACCCGAGTTAGACCCGAAAAAACACGTACGGTGCCACTTTCTGCCATCAAAAAGTGCTCTCAGCGGAAGCCTTTCGGTACACCTGAACTCCCTGGAGGAGCCTTTACGCAACCCCACACTCAACAGGACTCTGCGTCTTCACTCTTTCCTAACAACCCTAAACATAACCCTAACCGCAACAAGAAGCTGAACCCGAGTTAGACCCGAAAAAACACGTACGGTGCCACTTTCTGCCGTCAAAAAGTGCTCTCAGCGGAAGCCTTTGGGTACACCTGAACTCCCTGGGGGAGCCTTTACGCAACCCCACACTCAACAGGACTCTGCGTCTTCACTCTTTCCTAACAACCCTAAACATAACCCTAACCGCAACAAGAAGCTGAACCCGAGTTAGACCCGAAAAAACACGTACGGTGCCACTTTCTGCCGTCAAAAAGTGCTCTCAGCGGAAGCCTTTGGGTACACCTGAACTCCCTGGGGGAGCCTTTACGCAACCCCACACTCAACAGGACTCTGCGTCTTCACTCTTTCCTAACAACCCTAAACATAACCCTAACCGCAACAAGAAGCTGAACCCGAGTTAGACCCGAAAAAACACGTACGGTGCCACTTTCTGCCATCAAAAAGTGCTCTCAGCGGAAGCCTTTGGGTACACCTGAACTCCCTGGGGGAGCCTTTACGCAACCCCACACTCAACAGGACTCTGCGTCTTCACTCTTTCCTAACAACCCTAAACATAACCCTAACCGCAACAAGAAGCTCAACCCGAGTTAGACCCGAAAAAACACGTACGGTGCCACTTTCTGCCGTCAAAAAGTGCTCTCAGCGGAAGCCTTTGGGTACACCTGAACTCCCTGGGGGAGCCTTTACGCAACCCCACACTCAACAGGACTCTGCGTCTTCACTCTTTCCTAACAACCCTAAACATAAGCCTAACCGCAACAAGAAGCTGAACCCGAGTTAGACCCGAAAAAACACGTACGGTGCCACTTTCTGCCATCAAAAAGTGCTCTCAGCGGAAGCCTTTGGGTACACCTGAATTCCCTGGGGGAGCCTTTACGCAACCCCACACTCAACAGGACTCTGCGCCTTCACTCTTTCCTAACAACCCTAAACATAACCCTAACCGGAACAAGAAGCTCAACCCGAGTTAGACCCGAAAAAACACGTACGGTGCCACTTTCTGCCATCAAAAAGTGCTCTCAGCGGAAGCCTTTCGGTACACCTGAACTCCCTGGAGGAGCCTTTACGCAACCCCACACTCAACAGGACTCTGCGTCTTCACTCTTTCCTAACAACCCTAAACATAAGCCTAACCGCAACAAGAAGCTGAACCCGAGTTAGACCCGAAAAAACACGTACGGTGCCACTTTCTGCCGTCAAAAAGTGCTCTCAGCGGAAGCCTTTGGGTACACCTGAACTCCCTGGGGGAGCCTTTACGCAACCCCACACTCAACAGGACTCTGCGTCTTCACTCTTTCCTAACAACCCTAAACATAACCCTAACCGCAACAAGAAGCTGAACCCGAGTTAGACCCGAAAAAACACGTACGGTGCCACTTTCTGCCGTCCAAAAGTGCTCTCAGCGGAAGCCTTTGGGTACACCTGAACTCCCTGGGGGAGCCTTTACGCAACCCCACACTCAACAGGACTCTGCACCTTCACTCTTTCCTAACAACCCTAAACATAACCCTAACCGCAACAAGAAGCTGAACCCGAGTTAGACCCGAAAAAACACGTACGGTGCCACTTTCTGCCATCAAAAAGTGCTCTCAGTGGAAGCCTTTGGGTACACCTGAACTCCCTGGGGGAGCCTTTACGCAACCCCACACTCAACAGGACTCTGCGTCTTCACTCTTTCCTAACAACCCTAAACATAACCCTAACCGCAACAAGAAGCTCAACCCGAGTTAGACCCGAAAAAACACGTACGGTGCCACTTTCTGCCGTCCAAAAGTGCTCTCAGCGGAAGCCTTTGGGTACACCTGAACTCCCTGGGGGAGCCTTTACGCAACCCCACACTCAACAGGACTCTGCGTCTTCACTCTTTCCTAACAACCCTAAACATAACCCTAATCGCAACAAGAAGCTCAACCCGAGTTAGACCCGAAAAAACACGTACGGTGCCACTTTCTGCCATCAAAAAGTGCTCTCAGCGGAAGCCTTTGGGTACACCTGAACTCCCTGGGGGAGCCTTTACGCAACCCCACACTCAACAGGACTCTGCGTCTTCACTCTTTCCTAACAACCCTAAACATAACCCTAACCGGAACAAGAAGCTGAACCCGAGTTAGACCCGAAAAAACACGTACGGTGCCACTTTCTGCCATCAAAAAGTGCTCTCAGCGGAAGCCTTTGGGTACACCTGACCTCCCTGGGGGAGCCTTTACGCAACCCCACACTCAACAGGACTCTGCGTCTTCACTCTTTCCTAACAACCCTAAACATAACCCTAACCGGAACAAGAAGCTGAACCCGAGTTAGACCCGAAAAAACACGTACGGTGCCACTTTCTGCCATCAAAAAGTGCTCTCAGCGGAAGCCTTTGGGTACACCTGAACTCCCTGGGGGAGCCTTTACGCAACCCCACACTCAACAGGACTCTGCGTCTTCACTCTTTCCTAACAACCCTAAACATAACCCTAACCGCAACAAGAAGCTGAACCCGAGTTAGACCCGAAAAAACACGTACGGTGCCACTTTCTGCCGTCAAAAAGTGCCCTCAGCGGAAGCCTTTGGGTACACCTGAACTCCCTGGGGGAGCCTTTATGCAACCCCACACTCAACAGGACTCTGCGTCTTCACTCTTTCCTAACAACCCTAAACATAACCCTAACCGGAACAAGAAGCTGAACCCGAGTTAGACCCGAAAAAACACGTACGGTGCCACTTTCTGCCATCAAAAAGTGCTCTCAGCGGAAGCCTTTGGGTACACCTGAACTCCCTGGGGGAGCCTTTACGCAACCCCACACTCAACAGGACTCTGCGTCTTCACTCTTTCCTAACAACCCTAAACATAACCCTAACCGCAACAAGAAGCTCAACCCGAGTTAGACCCGAAAAAACACGTACGGTGCCACTTTCTGCCGTCAAAAAGTGCTCTCAGCGGAAGCCTTTGGGTACACCTGAACTCCCTGGGGGAGCCTTTACGCAACCCCACACTCAGCAGGACTCTGCGTCTTCACTCTTTCCTAACAACCCTAAACATAACCCTAACCGCAACAAGAAGCTCAACCCGAGTTAGACCCGAAAAAACACGTACGGTGCCACTTTCTGCCGTCAAAAAGTGCTCTCAGCGGAAGCCTTTGGGTACACCTGAACTCCCTGGGGGAGCCTTTACGCAACCCCACACTCAACAGGACTCTGCGTCTTCACTCTTTCCTAACAACCCTAAACATAACCCTAACCGCAACAAGAAGCTGAACCCGAGTTAGACCCGAAAAAACACGTACGGTGCCACTTTCTGCCATCAAAAAGTGCTCTCAGCGGAAGCCTTTGGGTACACCTGAACTCCCTGGGGGAGCCTTTACGCAACCCCACACTCAACAGGACTCTGCGTCTTCACTCTTTCCTAACAACCCTAAACATAACCCTAACCGGAACAAGAAGCTGAACCCGAGTTAGACCCGAAAAAACACGTACGGTGCCACTTTCTGCCATCAAAAAGTGCTCTCAGCGGAAGCCTTTGGGTACACCTGAACTCCCTGGGGGAGCCTTTACGCAACCCCACACTCAACAGGACTCTGCATCTTCACTCTTTCCTAACAACCCTAAACATAACCCTAACCGCAACAAGAAGCTGAACCCGAGTTAGACCCGAAAAAACATGTACGGTGCCACTTTCTGCCATCAAAAAGTGCTCTCAGCGGAAGCCTTTGGGTACACCTGAACTCCCTGGGGGAGCCTTTACGCAACCCCACACTCAACAGGACTCTGCGTCTTCACTCTTTCCTAACAACCCTAAACATAACCCTAACCGCAACAAGAAGCTGAACCCGAGTTAGACCCGAAAAAACACGTACGGTGCCACTTTCTGCCATCCAAAAGTGCTCTCAGCGGAAGCCTTTGGGTACACCTGAATTCCCTGGGGGAGCCTTTACGCAACCCCACACTCAACAGGACTCTGCGCCTTCACTCTTTCCTAACAACCCTAAACATAACCCTAACCGCAACAAGAAGCTCAACCCGAGTTAGACCCGAAAAAACACGTACGGTGCCACTTTCTGCCATCAAAAAGTGCTCTCAGCGGAAGCCTTTCGGTACACCTGAACTCCCTGGAGGAGCCTTTACGCAACCCCACACTCAACAGGACTCTGCGTCTTCACTCTTTCCTAACAACCCTAAACATAACCCTAACCGGAACAAGAAGCTGAACCCGAGTTAGACCCGAAAAAACACGTACGGTGCCACTTTCTGCCGTCAAAAAGTGCTCTCAGCGGAAGCCTTTGGGTACACCTGAACTCCCTGGGGGAGCCTTTACGCAACCCCACACTCAACAGGACTCTGCGTCTTCACTCTTTCCTAACAACCCTAAACATAACCCTAACCGCAACAAGAAGCTGAACCCGAGTTAGACCCGAAAAAACACGTACGGTGCCACTTTCTGCCATCCAAAAGTGCTCTCAGCGGAAGCCTTTGGGTACACCTGAACTCCCTGGGGGAGCCTTTACGCAACCCCACACTCAACAGGACTCTGCGTCTTCACTCTTTCCTAACAACCCTAAACATAACCCTAACCGCAACAAGAAGCTCAACCCGAGTTAGACCCGAAAAAACACGTACGGTGCCACTTTCTGCCGTCAAAAAGTGCTCTCAGCGGAAGCCTTTGGGTACACCTGAACTCCCTGGGGGAGCCTTTACGCAACCCCACACTCAACAGGACTCTGCGTCTTCACTCTTTCCTAACAACCCTAAACATAACCCTAACCGCAACAAGAAGCTGAACCCGAGTTAGACCCGAAAAAACACGTACGGTGCCACTTTCTGCCATCAAAAAGTGCTCTCAGCGGAAGCCTTTGGGTACACCTGAATTCCCTGGGGGAGCCTTTACGCAACCCCACACTCAACAGGACTCTGCGCCTTCACTCTTTCCTAACAACCCTAAACATAACCCTAACCGGAACAAGAAGCTCAACCCGAGTTAGACCCGAAAAAACACGTACGGTGCCACTTTCTGCCATCAAAAAGTGATCTCAGCGGAAGCCTTTCGGTACACCTGAACTCCCTGGGGGAGCCTTTACGCAACCCCACACTCAACAGGACTCTGCGTCTTCACTCTTTCCTAACAACCCTAAACATAACCCTAACCGCAACAAGAAGCTGAACCCGAGTTAGACCCGAAAAAACACGTACGGTGCCACTTTCTGCCGTCAAAAAGTGCTCTCAGCGGAAGCCTTTGGGTACACCTGAACTCCCTGGGGGAGCCTTTACGCAACCCCACACTCAACAGGACTCTGCGTCTTCACTCTTTCCTAACAACCCTAAACATAACCCTAACCGCAACAAGAAGCTGAACCCGAGTTAGACCCGAAAAAACACGTACGGTGCCACTTTCTGCCGTCCAAAAGTGCTCTCAGCGGAAGCCTTTGGGTACACCTGAACTCCCTGGGGGAGCCTTTACGCAACCCCACAATCAACAGGACTCTGCGTCTTCACTCTTTCCTAACAACCCTAAACATAACCCTAACCGCAACAAGAAGCTGAACCCGAGTTAGACCCGAAAAAACACGTACGGTGCCACTTTCTGCCATCAAAAAGTGCTCTCAGTGGAAGCCTTTGGGTACACCTGAACTCCCTGGGGGAGCCTTTACGCAACCCCACACTCAACAGGACTCTGCGTCTTCACTCTTTCCTAACAACCCTAAACATAACCCTAACCGCAACAAGAAGCTGAACCCGAGTTAGACCCGAAAAAACACGTACGGTGCCACTTTCTGCCGTCCAAAAGTGCTCTCAGCGGAAGCCTTTGGGTACACCTGAACTCCCTGGGGGAGCCTTTACGCAACCCCACACTCAACAGGACTCTGCGTCTTCACTCTTTCCTAACAACCCTAAACATAACCCTAATCGCAACAAGAAGCTCAACCCGAGTTAGACCCGAAAAAACACGTACGGTGCCACTTTCTGCCATCAAAAAGTGCTCTCAGCGGAAGCCTTTGGGTACACCTGAACTCCCTGGGGGAGCCTTTACGCAACCCCACACTCAACAGGACTCTGCGTCTTCACTCTTTCCTAACAACCCTAAACATAACCCTAACCGGAACAAGAAGCTGAACCCGAGTTAGACCCGAAAAAACACGTACGGTGCCACTTTCTGCCGTCAAAAAGTGCTCTCAGCGGAAGCCTTTGGGTACACCTGAACTCCCTGGGGGAGCCTTTACGCAACCCCACACTCAACAGGACTCTGCGTCTTCACTCTTTCCTAACAACCCTAAACATAACCCTAACCGGAACAAGAAGCTGAACCCGAGTTAGACCCGAAAAAACACGTACGGTGCCACTTTCTGCCATCCAAAAGTGCTCTCAGCGGAAGCCTTTGGGTACACCTGAACTCCCTGGGGGAGCCTTTACGCAACCCCACACTCAACAGGACTCTGCGTCTTCACTCTTTCCTAACAACCCTAAACATAACCCTAACCGTAACAAGAAGCTGAACCCGAGTTAGACCCGAAAAAACAAGTACGGTGCCACTTTCTGCCGTCAAAAAGTGCCCTCAGCGGAAGCCTTTGGGTACACCTGAACTCCCTGGGGGAGCCTTTATGCAACCCCACACTCAACAGGACTCTGCGTCTTCACTCTTTCCTAACAACCCTAAACATAACCCTAACCGGAACAAGAAGCTGAACCCGAGTTAGACCCGAAAAAACACGTACGGTGCCACTTTCTGCCATCAAAAAGTGCTCTCAGCGGAAGCCTTTGGGTACACCTGAACTCCCTGGGGGAGCCTTTACGCAACCCCACACTCAGCAGGACTCTGCGTCTTCACTCTTTCCTAACAACCCTAAACATAACCCTAACCGCAACAAGAAGCTCAACCCGAGTTAGACCCGAAAAAACACGTACGGTGCCACTTTCTGCCGTCAAAAAGTGCTCTCAGCGGAAGCCTTTGGGTACACCTGAACTCCCTGGGGGAGCCTTTACGCAACCCCACACTCAACAGGACTCTGCGTCTTCACTCTTTCCTAACAACCCTAAACATAACCCTAACCGCAACAAGAAGCTGAACCCGAGTTAGACCCGAAAAAACACGTACGGTGCCACTTTCTGCCATCCAAAAGTGCTCTCAGCGGAAGCCTTTGGGTACACCTGAATTCCCTGGGGGAGCCTTTACGCAACGCCACACTCAACAGGACTCTGCACCTTCACTCTTTCCTAACAACCCTAAACATAACCCTAACCGGAACAAGAAGCTCAACCCGAGTTAGACCCGAAAAAACACGTACGGTGCCACTTTCTGCCATCAAAAAGTGCTCTCAGCGGAAGCCTTTCGGTACACCTGAACTCCCTGGAGGAGCCTTTACGCAACCCCACACTCAACAGGACTCTGCGTCTTCACTCTTTCCTAACAACCCTAAACATAACCCTAACCGCAACAAGAAGCTGAACCCGAGTTAGACCCGAAAAAACACGTACGGTGCCACTTTCTGCCGTCAAAAAGTGCTCTCAGCGGAAGCCTTTGGGTACACCTGAACTCCCTGGGGGAGCCTTTACGCAACCCCACACTCAACAGGACTCTGCGTCTTCACTCTTTCCTAACAACCCTAAACATATCCCTAACCGCAACAAGAAGCTGAACCCGAGTTAGACCCGAAAAAACACGTACGGTGCCACTTTCTGCCGTCAAAAAGTGCTCTCAGCGGAAGCCTTTGGGTACACCTGAACTCCCTGGGGGAGCCTTTACGCAACCCCACACTCAACAGGACTCTGCGTCTTCACTCTTTCCTAACAACCCTAAACATAACCCTAACCGGAACAAGAAGCTCAACCCGAGTTAGACCCGAAAAAACACGTACGGTGCCACTTTCTGCCATCAAAAAGTGCTCTCAGCGGAAGCCTTTCGGTACACCTGAACTCCCTGGAGGAGCCTTTACGCAACCCCACACTCAACAGGACTCTGCGTCTTCACTCTTTCCTAACAACCCTAAACATAACCCTAACCGCAACAAGAAGCTGAACCCGAGTTAGACCCGAAAAAACACGTACGGTGCCACTTTCTGCCATCCAAAAGTGCTCTCAGCGGAAGCCTTTGGGTACACCTGAACTCCCTGGGGGAGCCTTTACGCAACCCCACACTCAACAGGACTCTGCGTCTTCACTCTTTCCTAACAACCCTAAACATAACCCTAACCGCAACAAGAAGCTGAACCCGAGTTAGACCCGAAAAAACACGTACGGTGCCACTTTCTGCCGTCCAAAAGTGCTCTCAGCGGAAGCCTTTGGGTACACCTGAACTCCCTGGGGGAGCCTTTAAGCAACCCCACACTCAACAGGACTCTGCGTCTTCACTCTTTCCTAACAACCCTAAACATAACCCTAACCGGAACAAGAAGCTGAACCCGAGTTAGACCCGAAAAAACACGTACGGTGCCACTTTCTGCCATCCAAAAGTGCTCTCAGCGGAAGCCTTTGGGTACACCTGAACTCCCTGGAGGAGCCTTTACGCAACCCCACACTCAACAGGACTCTGCGTCTTCACTCTTTCCTAACAACCCTAAACATAACCCTAACCGCAACAAGAAGCTGAACCCGAGTTAGACCCGAAAAAACACGTACGGTGCCACTTTCTGCCGTCAAAAATGCTCTCAGCGGAAGCCTTTGGGTACACCTGAACTCCCTGGGGGAGCCTTTACGCAACCCCACACTCAACAGGACTCTGCGTCTTCACTCTTTCCTAACAACCCTAAACATAACCCTAACCGCAACAAGAAGCTGAACCCGAGTTAGACCCGAAAAAACACGTACGGTGCCACTTTCTGCCGTCAAATGTGCTCTCAGCGGAAGCCTTTGGGTACACCTGAACTCCCTGGGGGAGCCTTTACGCAACCCCACACTCAACAGGACTCTGCGTCTTCACTCTTTCCTAACAACCCTAAACATAACCCTAACCGCAACAAGAAGCTGAACCCGAGTTAGACCCGAAAAAACACGTACGGTGCCACTTTCTGCCATCCAAAAGTGCTCTCAGCGGAAGCCTTTGGGTACACCTGAACTCCCTGGGGGAGCCTTTACGCAACCCCACACTCAACAGGACTCTGCGTCTTCACTCTTTCCTAACAACCCTAAACATAACCCTAACCGCAACAAGAAGCTGAACCCGAGTTAGACCCGAAAAAACACGTACGGTGCCACTTTCTGCCATCCAAAAGTGCTCTCAGCGGAAGCCTTTGGGTACACCTGAACTCCCTGGGGGAGCCTTTACGCAACCCCACACTCAACAGGACTCTGCGTCTTCACTCTTTCCTAACAACCCTAAACATAACCCTAACCGCAACAAGAAGCTGAACCCGAGTTAGACCCGAAAAAACACGTACGGTGCCACTTTCTGCCATCCAAAAGTGCTCTCAGCGGAAGCCTTTGGGTACACCTGAACTCCCTGGGGGAGCCTTTACGCAACCCCACACTCAACAGGACTCTGCATCTTCACTCTTTCCTAACAACCCTAAACATAACCCTAACCGCAACAAGAAGCTGAACCCGAGTTAGACCCGAAAAAACACGTACGGTGCCACTTTCTGCCATCAAAAAGTGCTCTCAGCGGAAGCCTTTGGGTACACCTGAACTCCCTGGGGGAGCCTTTACGCAACCCCACACTCAACAGGACTCTGCGTCTTCACTCTTTCCTAACAACCCTAAACATAACCCTAACCGCAACAAGAAGCTGAACCCGAGTTAGACCCGAAAACACACGTACGGTGCCACTTTCTGCCATCCAAAAGTGCTCTCAGCGGAAGCCTTTGGGTACACCTGAACTCCCTGGGGGAGCCTTTACGCAACCCCACACTCAACAGGACTCTGCGTCTTCACTCTTTCCTAACAACCCTAAACATAACCCTAACCGCAACAAGAAGCTCAACCCGAGTTAGACCCGAAAAAACACGTACGGTGCCACTTTCTGCCGTCAAAAAGTGCTCTCAGCGGAAGCCTTTGGGTACACCTGAACTCCCTGGGGGAGCCTTTACGCAACCCCACACTCAACAGGACTCTGCGCCTTCACTCTTTCCTAACAACCCTAAACATAACCCTAACCGGAACAAGAAGCTGAACCCGAGTTAGACCCGAAAAAACACGTACGGTGCCACTTTCTGCCATCAAAAAGTGCTCTCAGCGGAAGCCTTTCGGTACACCTGAACTCCCTGGAGGAGCCTTTACGCAACCCCACACTCAACAGGACTCTGCGTCTTCACTCTTTCCTAACAACCCTAAACA
>NW_028153813.1:37500-50000 GCF_964211835.1 Anser anser
TAGACCCGAAAAAGCACGTACGGTGCCACTTTCTGCCATGAAAAAGTGCTCTCAGCGGAAGCCTTTGGGTACACCTGAACTCCCTGGGGGAGCCTTTACGCAACCCCACACTCAACAGGACTCTGCGTCTTCACTCTTTCCTAACAACCCTAAACATAACCCTAACCGCAACAAGAAGCTCAACCCGAGTTAGACCCGAAAAAACACGTACGGTGCCACTTTCTGCCATCAAAAAGTGCTCTCAGCGGAAGCCTTTGGGTACACCTGAACTCCCTGGGGGAGCCTTTACGCAACCCCACACTCAACAGGACTCTGCATCTTCACTCTTTCCTAACAACCCTAAACATAACCCTAACCGCAACAAGAAGCTGAACCCGAGTTAGACCCGAAAAAACACGTACGGTGCCACTTTCTGCCATCAAAAAGTGCTCTCAGCGGAAGCCTTTGGGTACACCTGAACTCCCTGGGGGAGCCTTTACGCAACCCCACACTCAACAGGACTCTGCGTCTTCACTCTTTCCTAACAACCCTAAACATAACCCTAACCGCAACAAGAAGCTGAACCCGAGTTAGACCCGAAAAAACACGTACGGTGCCACTTTCTGCCATCCAAAAGTGCTCTCAGCGGAAGCCTTTGGGTACACCTGAACTCCCTGGGGGAGCCTTTACGCAACCCCACACTCAACAGGACTCTGCGTCTTCACTCTTTCCTAACAACCCTAAACATAACCCTAACCGCAACAAGAAGCTGAACCCGAGTTAGACCCGAAAAAACACGTACGGTGCCACTTTCTGCCATCCAAAAGTGCTCTCAGCGGAAGCCTTTGGGTACACCTGAACTCCCTGGGGGAGCCTTTACGCAACCCCACACTCAACAGGACTCTGCGTCTTCACTCTTTCCTAACAACCCTAAACATAAGCCTAACCGCAACAAGAAGCTGAACCCGAGTTAGACCCGAAAAAACACGTACGGTGCCACTTTATGCCATCCAAAAGTGCTCTCAGCGGAAGCCTTTGGGTACACCTGAACTCCCTGGGGGAGCCTTTACGCAACCCCACACTCAACAGGACTCTGCGTCTTCACTCTTTCCTAACAACCCTAAAAATAACCCTAACCGCAACAAGAAGCTGAACCCGAGTTAGACCCGAAAAAACACGTACGGTGCCAATTTCTGCCATCAAAAAGTGCTCTCAGCGGAAGCCTTTGGGTACACCTGAACTCCCTGGGGGAGCCTTTACGCAACCCCACACTCAACAGGACTCTGCGTCTTCACTCTTTCCTAACAACCCTAAACATAACCCTAACCGCAACAAGAAGCTGAACCCGAGTTAGACCCGAAAAAACACGTACGGTGCCACTTTCTGCCATCCAAAAGTGCTCTCAGCGGAAGCCTTTGGGTACACCTGAACTCCCTGGGGGAGCCTTTACGCAACCCCACACTCAACAGGACTCTGCGTCTTCACTCTTTCCTAACAACCCTAAACATAACCCTAACCGCAACAAGAAGCTCAACCCGAGTTAGACCCGAAAAAACACGTACGGTGCCACTTTCTGCCATCCAAAGGTGCTCTCAGCGGAAGCCTTTGGGTACACCTGAACTCCCTGGGGGAGCCTTTATGCAACGCCACACTCAACAGGACTCTGCGTCTTCACTCTTTCCTAACAACCCTAAACATAACCCTAACCGGAACAAGAAGCTCAACCCGAGTTAGACCCGAAAAAACACGTACGGTGCCACTTTCTGCCATCAAAAAGTGCTCTCAGCGGAAGCCTTTCGGTACACCTGAACTCCCTGGGGGAGCCTTTACGCAACCCCACACTCAACAGGACTCTGCGTCTTCACTCTTTCCTAACAACCCTAAACATAACCCTAACCGCAACAAGAAGCTGAACCCGAGTTAGACCCGAAAAAACACGTACGGTGCCACTTTCTGCCGTCCAAAAGTGCTCTCAGCGGAAGCCTTTGGGTACACCTGAACTCCCTGGGGGAGCCTTTACGCAACCCCACACTCAACAGGACTCTGCGTCTTCACTCTTTCCTAACAACCCTAAACATAAGCCTAACCGGAACAAGAAGCTGAACCCGAGTTAGACCCGAAAAAACACGTACGGTGCCACTTTCTGCCATCAAAAAGTGCTCTCAGCGGAAGCCTTTGGGTACACCTGAACTCCCTGGGGGAGCCTTTACGCAACCCCACACTCAACAGGACTCTGCGTCTTCACTCTTTCCTAACAACCCTAAACATAACCCTAACCGCAACAAGAAGCTCAACCCGAGTTAGACCCGAAAAAACACGTACGGTGCCACTTTCTGCCATCAAAAAGTGCTCTCAGCGGAAGCCTTTGGGTACACCTGAACTCCCTGGGGGAGCCTTTACGCAACCCCACACTCAACAGGACTCTGCGTCTTCACTCTTTCCTAACAACCCTAAACATAACCCTAACCGCAACAAGAAGCTGAACCCGAGTTAGACCCGAAAAAACACGTACGGTGCCACTTTCTGCCATCAAAAAGTGCTCTCAGCGGAAGCCTTTGGGTACACCTGAACTCCCTGGGGGAGCCTTTACGCAACCCCACACTCAACAGGACTCTGCGTCTTCACTCTTTCCTAACAACCCTAAACATAACCCTAACCGCAACAAGAAGCTCAACCCGAGTTAGACCCGAAAAAACACGTACGGTGCCACTTTCTGCCATCAAAAAGTGCTCTCAGCGGAAGCCTTTGGGTACACCTGAACTCCCTGGGGGAGCCTTTACGCAACCCCACACTCAACAGGACTCTGCGTCTTCACTCTTTCCTATCAACCCTAAACATAACCCTAACCGCAACAAGAAGCTGAACCCGAGTTAGACCCGAAAAAACACGTACGGTGCCACTTTCTGCCATCAAAAAGTGCTCTCAGCGGAAGCCTTTGGGTACACCTGAACTCCCTGGGGGAGCCTTTACGCAACCCCACACTCAACAGGACTCTGCGTCTTCACTCTTTCCTAACAACCCTAAACATAACCCTAACCGCAACAAGAAGCTGAACCCGAGTTAGACCCGAAAAAACATGTACGGTGCCACTTTCTGCCATCAAAAAGTGCTCTCAGCGGAAGCCTTTGGGTACACCTGAACTCCCTGGGGGAGCCTTTACGCAACCCCACACTCAACAGGACTCTGCGTCTTCACTCTTTCCTAACAACCCTAAACATAACCCTAACCGCAACAAGAAGCTGAACCCGAGTTAGACCCGAAAAAACACGTACGGTGCCACTTTCTGCCATCCAAAAGTGCTCTCAGCGGAAGCCTTTGGGTACACCTGAACTCCCTGGGGGAGCCTTTACGCAACCCCACACTCAACAGGACTCTGCGTCTTCACTCTTTCCTAACAACCCTAAACATAACCCTAACCGCAACAAGAAGCTCAACCCGAGTTAGACCCGAAAAAACACGTACGGTGCCACTTTCTGCCATCAAAAAGTGCTCTCAGCGGAAGCCTTTGGGTACACCTGAACTCCCTGGGGGAGCCTTTATGCAACCCCACACTCAACAGGACTCTGCGTCTTCACTCTTTCCTAACAACCCTAAACATAACCCTAACCGCAACAAGAAGCTGAACCCGAGTTAGACCCGAAAAAACACGTACGGTGCCACTTTATGCCATCCAAAGGTGCTCTCAGCGGAAGCCTTTGGGTACACCTGAACTCCCTGGGGGAGCCTTTACGCAACCCCACACTCAACAGGACTCTGCGTCTTCACTCTTTCCTAACAACCCTAAACATAACCCTAACCGGAACAAGAAGCTCAACCCGAGTTAGACCCGAAAAAACACGTACGGTGCCACTTTCTGCCATCCAAAAGTGCTCTCAGCGGAAGCCTTTGGGTACACCTGAACTCCCTCGGGGAGCCTTTACGCAACCCCACACTCAACAGGACTCTGCGTCTTCACTCTTTCCTAACAACCCTAAACATAAGCCTAACCGCAACAAGAAGCTGAACCCGAGTTAGACCCGAAAAAACACGTACGGTGCCACTTTCTGCCATCCAAAAGTGCTCTCAGCGGAAGCCTTTGGGTACACCTGAACTCCCTGGGGGAGCCTTTACGCAACCCCACACTCAACAGGACTCTGTGTCTTCACTCTTTCCTAACAACCCTAAACATAACCCTAACCGCAACAAGAAGCTCAACCCGAGTTAGACCCGAAAAAACACGTACGGTGCCACTTTCTGCCATCAAAAAGTGCTCTCAGCGGAAGCCTTTGGGTACACCTGAACTCCCTGGGGGAGCCTTTACGCAACCCCACACTCAACAGGACTCTGCGTCTTCACTCTTTCCTAACAACCCTAAACATAACCCTAACCGCAACAAGAAGCTCAACCCGAGTTAGACCCGAAAAAACACGTACGGTGCCACTTTCTGCCATCAAAAAGTGCTCTCAGCGGAAGCCTTTGGGTACACCTGAACTCCCTGGGGGAGCCTTTACGCAACCCCACACTCAACAGGACTCTGCGTCTTCACTCTTTCCTAACAACCCTAAACATAACCCTAACCGCAACAAGAAGCTCAACCCGAGTTAGACCCGAAAAAACACGTACGGTGCCACTTTCTGCCATCAAAAAGTGCTCTCAGCGGAAGCCTTTGGGTACACCTGAACTCCCTGGGGGAGCCTTTACGCAACCCCACACTCAACAGGACTCTGCGTCTTCACTCTTTCCTATCAACCCTAAACATAACCCTAACCGCAACAAGAAGCTGAACCCGAGTTAGACCCGAAAAAACACGTACGGTGCCACTTTCTGCCATCAAAAAGTGCTCTCAGCGGAAGCCTTTGGGTACACCTGAACTCCCTGGGGGAGCCTTTACGCAACCCCACACTCAACAGGACTCTGCGTCTTCACTCTTTCCTAACAACCCTAAACATAACCCTAACCGCAACAAGAAGCTGAACCCGAGTTAGACCCGAAAAAACACGTACGGTGCCACTTTCTGCCATCAAAAAGTGCTCTCAGCGGAAGCCTTTGGGTACACCTGAACTCCCTGGGGGAGCCTTTACGCAACCCCACACTCAACAGGACTCTGCGTCTTCACTCTTTCCTAACAACCCTAAACATAACCCTAACCGGAACAAGAAGCTCAACCCGAGTTAGACCCGAAAAAACACGTACGGTGCCACTTTCTGCCATCAAAAAGTGCTCTCAGCGGAAGCCTTTGGGTACACCTGAACTCCCTGGGGGAGCCTTTACGCAACCCCACACTCAACAGGACTCTGTGTCTTCACTCTTTCCTAACAACCCTAAACATAACCCTAACCGCAACAAGAAGCTGAACCCGAGTTAGACCCGAAAAAACACGTACGGTGCCACTTTCTGCCATCAAAAAGTGCTCTCAGCGGAAGCCTTTGGGTACACCTGAACTCCCTGGGGGAGCCTTTACGCAACCCCACACTCAACAGGACTCTGCGTCTTCACTCTTTCCTATCAACCCTAAACATAACCCTAACCGCAACAAGAAGCTGAACCCGAGTTAGACCCGAAAAAACACGTACGGTGCCACTTTCTGCCATCAAAAAGTGCTCTCAGCGGAAGCCTTTGGGTACACCTGAACTCCCTGGGGGAGCCTTTACGCAACCCCACACTCAACAGGACTCTGCGTCTTCACTCTTTCCTAACAACCCTAAACATAACCCTAACCGCAACAAGAAGCTGAACCCGAGTTAGACCCGAAAAAACACGTACGGTGCCACTTTCTGCCATCCAAAAGTGCTCTCAGCGGAAGCCTTTGGGTACACCTGAACTCCCTGGGGGAGCCTTTACGCAACCCCACACTCAACAGGACTCTGCGTCTTCACTCTTTCCTAACAACCCTAAACATAACCCTAACCGCAACAAGAAGCTGAACCCGAGTTAGACCCGAAAAAACACGTACGGTGCCACTTTCTGCCATCAAAAAGTGCTCTCAGCGGAAGCCTTTGGGTACACCTGAACTCCCTGGGGGAGCCTTTACGCAACCCCACACTCAACAGGACTCTGCGTCTTCACTCTTTCCTAACAACCCTAAACATAACCCTAACCGCAACAAGAAGCTGAACCCGAGTTAGACCCGAAAAAACACGTACGGTGCCACTTTATGCCATCCAAAGGTGCTCTCAGCGGAAGCCTTTGGGTACACCTGAACTCCCTGGGGGAGCCTTTACGCAACCCCACACTCAACAGGACTCTGCGTCTTCACTCTTTCCTAACAACCCTAAACATAACCCTAACCGGAACAAGAAGCTCAACCCGAGTTAGACCCGAAAAAACACGTACGGTGCCACTTTCTGCCATCAAAAAGTGCTCTCAGCGGAAGCCTTTGGGTACACCTGAACTCCCTGGGGGAGCCTTTACGCAACCCCACACTCAACAGGACTCTGTGTCTTCACTCTTTCCTAACAACCCTAAACATAACCCTAACCGCAACAAGAAGCTGAACCCGAGTTAGACCCGAAAAAACACGTACGGTGCCACTTTCTGCCATCAAAAAGTGCTCTCAGCGGAAGCCTTTGGGTACACCTGAACTCCCTGGGGGAGCCTTTACGCAACCCCACACTCAACAGGACTCTGCGTCTTCACTCTTTCCTAACAACCCTAAACATAACCCTAACCGGAACAAGAAGCTGAACCCGAGTTAGACCCGAAAAAACACGTACGGTGCCACTTTCTGCCATCAAAAAGTGCTCTCAGCGGAAGCCTTTGGGTACACCTGAACTCCCTGGGGGAGCCTTTACGCAACCCCACACTCAACAGGACTCTGCGTCTTCACTCTTTCCTAACAACCCTAAACATAACCCTAACCGCAACAAGAAGCTGAACCCGAGTTAGACCCGAAAAAACACGTACGGTGCCACTTTCTGCCATCAAAAAGTGCTCTCAGCGGAAGCCTTTGGGTACACCTGAACTCCCTGGGGGAGCCTTTACGCAACCCCACACTCAACAGGACTCTGCGTCTTCACTCTTTCCTAACAACCCTAAACATAACCCTAACCGCAACAAGAAGCTCAACCCGAGTTAGACCCGAAAAAACACGTACGGTGCCACTTTCTGCCATCAAAAAGTGCTCTCAGCGGAAGCCTTTGGGTACACCTGAACTCCCTGGGGGAGCCTTTACGCAACCCCACACTCAACAGGACTCTGCGTCTTGACTCTTTCCTAACAACCCTAAACATAACCCTAACCGGAAAAAGAAGCTGAACCCGAATTAGACCCGAAAAAACACGTACGGTGCCACTTTCTGCCATCAAAAAGTGCTCTCAGCGGAAGCCTTTGGGTACACCTGAACTCCCTGGGGGAGCCTTTACGCAACCCCACACTCAACAGGACTCTGCGTCTTCACTCTTTCCTAACAACCCTAAACATAACCCTAACCGCAACAAGAAGCTGAACCCGAGTTAGACCCGAAAAAACACGTACGGTGCCACTTTCTGCCATCAAAAAGTGCTCTCAGCGGAAGCCTTTGGGTACACCTGAACTCCCTGGGGGAGCCTTTACGCAACCCCACACTCAACAGGACTCTGCGTCTTCACTCTTTCCTAACAACCCTAAACATAACCCTAACCGCAACAAGAAGCTGAACCCGAGTTAGACCCGAAAAAACACGTACGGTGCCACTTTCTGCCATCAAAAAGTGCTCTCAGCGGAAGCCTTTGGGTACACCTGAACTCCCTGGGGGAGCCTTTACGCAACCCCACACTCAACAGGACTCTGCGTCTTCACTCTTTCCTAACAACCCTAAACATAACCCTAACCGGAACAAGAAGCTGAACCCGAGTTAGACCCGAAAAAACACGTACGGTGCCACTTTCTGCCATCAAAAAGTGCTCTCAGCGGAAGCCTTTGGGTACACCTGAACTCCCTGGGGGAGCCTTTACGCAACCCCACACTCAACAGGACTCTGCGTCTTCACTCTTTCCTAACAACCCTAAACATAACCCTAACCGCAACAAGAAGCTCAACCCGAGTTAGACCCGAAAAAACACGTACGGTGCCACTTTCTGCCATCCAAAAGTGCTCTCAGCGGAAGCCTTTGGGTACACCTGAACTCCCTGGGGGAGCCTTTACGCAACCCCACACTCAACAGGACTCTGCGTCTTCACTCTTTCCTAACAACCCTAAACATAACCCTAACCGCAACAAGAAGCTGAACCCGAGTTAGACCCGAAAAAACACGTACGGTGCCACTTTCTGCCATCAAAAAGTGCTCTCAGCGGAAGCCTTTGGGTACACCTGAACTCCCTGGGGGAGCCTTTACGCAACCCCACACTCAACAGGACTCTGCGTCTTCACTCTTTCCTAACAACCCTAAACATAACCCTAACCGCAACAAGAAGCTCAACCCGAGTTAGACCCGAAAAAACACGTACGGTGCCACTTTCTGCCATCCAAAAGTGCTCTCAGCGGAAGCCTTTGGGTACACCTGAACTCCCTGGGGGAGCCTTTACGCAACCCCACACTCAACAGGACTCTGCGTCTTCACTCTTTCCTAACAACCCTAAACATAACCCTAACCGCAACAAGAAGCTGAACCCGAGTTAGACCCGAAAAAACACGTACGGTGCCACTTTCTGCCATCAAAAAGTGCTCTCAGCGGAAGCCTTTGGGTACACCTGAACTCCCTGGGGGAGCCTTTACGCAACCCCACACTCAACAGGACTCTGCGTCTTCACTCTTTCCTAACAACCCTAAACATAAGCCTAACCGGAACAAGAAGCTGAACCCGAGTTAGACCCGAAAAAACACGTACGGTGCCACTTTCTGCCATCAAAAAGTGCTCTCAGCGGAAGCCTTTGGGTACACCTGAACTCCCTGGGGGAGCCTTTACGCAACCCCACACTCAACAGGACTCTGCGTCTTCACTCTTTCCTCACAACCCTAAACTTAACCCTAACCGCAACAAGAAGCTGAACCCGAGTTAGACCCGAAAAAACACGTACGGTGCCACTTTCTGCCATCAAAAAGTGCTCTCAGCGGAAGCCTTTGGGTACACCTGACCTCCCTGGGGGAGCCTTTACGCAACCCCACACTCAACAGGACTCTGCGTCTTCACTCTTTCCTAACAACCCTAAACATAACCCTAACCGCAACAAGAAGCTGAACCCGAGTTAGACCCGAAAAAACACGTACGGTGCCACTTTCTGCCATCAAAAAGTGCTCTCAGCGGAAGCCTTTGGGTACACCTGAACTCCCTGGGGGAGCCTTTACGCAACCCCACACTCAACAGGACTCTGCGTCTTCACTCTTTCCTAACAACCCTAAACATAACCCTAACCGCAACAAGAAGCTCAACCCGAGTTAGACCCGAAAAAACACGTACGGTGCCACTTTCTGCCATCAAAAAGTGCTCTCAGCGGAAGCCTTTGGGTACACCTGAACTCCCTGGGGGAGCCTTTACGCAACCCCACACTCAACAGGACTCTGCATCTTCACTCTTTCCTAACAACCCTAAACATAACCCTAACCGCAACAAGAAGCTGAACCCGAGTTAGACCCGAAAAAACACGTACGGTGCCACTTTCTGCCGTCAAAAAGTGCTCTCAGCGGAAGCCTTTGGGTACACCTGAACTCCCTGGGGGAGCCTTTACGCAACCCCACACTCAACAGGACTCTGCGTCTTCACTCTTTCCTAACAACCCTAAACATAACCCTAACCGCAACAAGAAGCTGAACCCGAGTTAGACCCGAAAAAACACGTACGGTGCCACTTTCTGCCATCCAAAAGTGCTCTCAGCGGAAGCCTTTGGGTACACCTGAACTCCCTGGGGGAGCCTTTACGCAACCCCACACTCAACAGGACTCTGCGTCTTCACTCTTTCCTAACAACCCTAAACATAACCCTAACCGCAACAAGAAGCTGAACCCGAGTTAGACCCGAAAAAACACGTACGGTGCCACTTTCTGCCATCAAAAAGTGCTCTCAGCGGAAGCCTTTGGGTACACCTGAACTCCCTGGGGGAGCCTTTACGCAACCCCACACTCAACAGGACTCTGCGTCTTCACTCTTTCCTAACAACCCTAAACATAACCCTAACCGCAAAAAGAAGCTGAACCCGAGTTAGACCCGAAAAAACACGTACGGTGCCACTTTCTGCCGTCAAAAAGTGCTCTCAGCGGAAGCCTTTGGGTACACCTGAACTCCCTGGGGGAGCCTTTACGCAACCCCACACTCAACAGGACTCTGCGTCTTCACTCTTTCCTAACAACCCTAAACATAACCCTAACCGCAACAAGAAGCTGAACCCGAGTTAGACCCGAAAAAACACGTACGGTGCCACTTTCTGCCGTCCAAAAGTGCTCTCAGCGGAAGCCTTTGGGTACACCTGAACTCCCTGGGGGAGCCTTTACGCAACCCCACACTCAACAGGACTCTGCGTCTTCACTCTTTCCTAACAACCCTAAACATAACCCTAACCGCAACAAGAAGCTCAACCCGAGTTAGACCCGAAAAAACACGTACGGTGCCACTTTCTGCCATCAAAAAGTGCTCTCAGTGGAAGCCTTTGGGTACACCTGAACTCCCTGGGGGAGCCTTTACGCAACCCCACACTCAACAGGACTCTGCGTCTTCACTCTTTCCTAACAACCCTAAACATAACCCTAACCGCAACAAGAAGCTGAACCCGAGTTAGACCCGAAAAAACACGTACGGTGCCACTTTCTGCCGTCCAAAAGTGCTCTCAGCGGAAGCCTTTGGGTACACCTGAACTCCCTGGGGGAGCCTTTACGCAACCCCACACTCAACAGGACTCTGCGTCTTCACTCTTTCCTAACAACCCTAAACATAACCCTAACCGCAACAAGAAGCTGAACCCGAGTTAGACCCGAAAAAACACGTACGGTGCCACTTTCTGCCGTCAAAAAGTGCTCTCAGCGGAAGCCTTTGGGTACACCTGACCTCCCTGGGGGAGCCTTTACGCAACCCCACACTCAACAGGACTCTGCGTCTTCACTCTTTCCTAACAACCCTAAACATAACCCTAACCGGAACAAGAAGCTGAACCCGAGTTAGACCCGAAAAAACACGTACGGTGCCACTTTCTGCCATCCAAAAGTGCTCTCAGCGGAAGCCTTTGGGTACACCTGAACTCCCTGGGGGAGCCTTTACGCAACCCCACACTCAACAGGACTCTGCGTCTTCACTCTTTCCTAACAACCCTAAACATAACCCTAACCGCAACAAGAAGCTGAACCCGAGTTAGACCCGAAAAAACACGTACGGTGCCACTTTATGCCATCAAAAAGTGCTCTCAGCGGAAGCCTTTGGGTACACCTGAATTCCCTGGGGGAGCCTTTACGCAACCCCACACTCAACAGGACTCTGCGCCTTCACTCTTTCCTAACAACCCTAAACATAACCCTAACCGGAACAAGAAGCTGAACCCGAGTTAGACCCGAAAAAACACGTACGGTGCCACTTTCTGCCATCAAAAAGTGCTCTCAGCGGAAGCCTTTCGGTACACCTGAACTCCCTGGGGGAGCCTTTACGCAACCCCACACTCAACAGGACTCTGCGTCTTCACTCTTTCCTAACAACCCTAAACATAACCCTAACCGCAACAAGAAGCTGAACCCGAGTTAGACCCGAAAAAACACGTACGGTGCCACTTTCTGCCATCAAAAAGTGCTCTCAGCGGAAGCCTTTGGGTACACCTGAACTCCCTGGGGGAGCCTTTACGCAACCCCACACTCAACAGGACTCTGTGTCTTCACTCTTTCCTAACAACCCTAAACATAACCCTAACCGCAACAAGAAGCTGAACCCGAGTTAGAGCCGAAAAAACACGTACGGTGCCACTTTCTGCCATCAAAAAGTGCTCTCAGCGGAAGCCTTTGGGTACACCTGAACTCCCTGGGGGAGCCTTTACGCAACCCCACACTCAACAGGACTCTGCGTCTTCACTCTTTCCTAACAACCCTAAACATAACCCTAACCGCAACAAGAAGCTCAACCCGAGTTAGACCCGAAAAAACACGTACGGTGCCACTTTCTGCCGTCAAAAAGTGCTCTCAGCGGAAGCCTTTGGGTACACCTGAACTCCCTGGGGGAGCCTTTACGCAACCCCACACTCAACAGGACTCTGCGTCTTCACTCTTTCCTAACAACCCTAAACATAACCCTAACCGCAACAAGAAGCTGAACCCGAGTTAGACCCGAAAAAACACGTACGGTGCCACTTTCTGCCGTCCAAAAGTGCTCTCAGCGGAAGCCTTTGGGTACACCTGAACTCCCTGGGGGAGCCTTTACGCAACCCCACACTCAACAGGACTCTGCGTCTTCACTCTTTCCTAACAACCCTAAACATAACCCTAATCGCAACAAGAAGCTCAACCCGAGTTAGACCCGAAAAAACACGTACGGTGCCACTTTCTGCCATCAAAAAGTGCTCTCAGCGGAAGCCTTTGGGTACACCTGAACTCCCTGGGGGAGCCTTTACGCAACCCCACACTCAACAGGACTCTGCGTCTTCACTCTTTCCTAACAACCC
>NW_028153813.1:55000-72469 GCF_964211835.1 Anser anser
TTTCTGCCATCAAAAAGTGCTCTCAGCGGAAGCCTTTGGGTACACCTGAACTCCCTGGGGGAGCCTTTACGCAACCCCACACTCAACAGGACTCTGCGTCTTCACTCTTTCCTAACAACCCTAAACATAACCCTAACCGCAACAAGAAGCTCAACCCGAGTTAGACCCGAAAAAACACGTACGGTGCCACTTTCTGCCATCAAAAAGTGCTCTCAGCGGAAGCCTTTGGGTACACCTGAACTCCCTGGGGGAGCCTTTACGCAACCCCACACTCAACAGGACTCTGCGTCTTCACTCTTTCCTATCAACCCTAAACATAACCCTAACCGCAACAAGAAGCTCAACCCGAGTTAGACCCGAAAAAACACGTACGGTGCCACTTTCTGCCATCAAAAAGTGCTCTCAGCGGAAGCCTTTGGGTACACCTGAACTCCCTGGGGGAGCCTTTACGCAACCCCACACTCAACAGGACTCTGCGTCTTCACTCTTTCCTAACAACCCTAAACATAACCCTAACCGCAACAAGAAGCTGAACCCGAGTTAGACCCGAAAAAGCACGTACGGTGCCACTTTCTGCCATGAAAAAGTGCTCTCAGCGGAAGCCTTTGGGTACACCTGAACTCCCTGGGGGAGCCTTTACGCAACCCCACACTCAACAGGACTCTGCGTCTTCACTCTTTCCTAACAACCCTAAACATAACCCTAACCGCAACAAGAAGCTGAACCCGAGTTAGACCCGAAAAAACACGTACGGTGCCACTTTCTGCCATCAAAAAGTGCTCTCAGCGGAAGCCTTTGGGTACACCTGAACTCCCTGGGGGAGCCTTTACGCAACCCCACACTCAACAGGACTCTGCGTCTTCACTCTTTCCTCACAACCCTAAACATAACCCTAACCGCAACAAGAAGCTGAACCCGAGTTAGACCCGAAAAAACACGTACGGTGCCACTTTCTGCCATCAAAAAGTGCTCTCAGCGGAAGCCTTTGGGTACACCTGAACTCCCTGGGGGAGCCTTTACGCAACCCCACACTCAACAGGACTCTGCGTCTTCACTCTTTCCTAACAACCCTAAACATAACCCTAACCGCAACAAGAAGCTGAACCCGAGTTAGACCCGAAAAAACACGTACGGTGCCACTTTCTGCCATCAAAAAGTGCTCTCAGCGGAAGCCTTTGGGTACACCTGAACTCCCTGGGGGAGCCTTTACGCAACCCCACACTCAACAGGACTCTGCGTCTTCACTCTTTCCTAACAACCCTAAACATAACCCTAACCGCAACAAGAAGCTGAACCCGAGTTAGACCCGAAAAAACACGTACGGTGCCACTTTCTGCCATCCAAAAGTGCTCTCAGCGGAAGCCTTTGGGTACACCTGAACTCCCTGGGGGAGCCTTTACGCAACCCCACACTCAACAGGACTCTGCGTCTTCACTCTTTCCTAACAACCCTAAACATAAGCCTAACCGCAACAAGAAGCTGAACCCGAGTTAGACCCGAAAAAACACGTACGGTGCCACTTTATGCCATCCAAAAGTGCTCTCAGCGGAAGCCTTTGGGTACACCTGAACTCCCTGGGGGAGCCTTTACGCAACCCCACACTCAACAGGACTCTGCGTCTTCACTCTTTCCTAACAACCCTAAACATAACCCTAACCGCAACAAGAAGCTGAACCCGAGTTAGACCCGAAAAAACACGTACGGTGCCAATTTCTGCCATCAAAAAGTGCTCTCAGCGGAAGCCTTTGGGTACACCTGAACTCCCTGGGGGAGCCTTTACGCAACCCCACACTCAACAGGACTCTGCGTCTTCACTCTTTCCTAACAACCCTAAACATAACCCTAACCGCAACAAGAAGCTGAACCCGAGTTAGACCCGAAAAAACACGTACGGTGCCACTTTCTGCCATCAAAAAGTGCTCTCAGCGGAAGCCTTTGGGTACACCTGAACTCCCTGGGGGAGCCTTTACGCAACCCCACACTCAACAGGACTCTGCGTCTTCACTCTTTCCTAACAACCCTAAACATAACCCTAACCGCAACAAGAAGCTCAACCCGAGTTAGACCCGAAAAAACACGTACGGTGCCACTTTCTGCCATCCAAAAGTGCTCTCAGCGGAAGCCTTTGGGTACACCTGAACTCCCTGGGGGAGCCTTTATGCAACCCCACACTCAACAGGACTCTGCGTCTTCACTCTTTCCTAACAACCCTAAACATAACCCTAACCGCAACAAGAAGCTGAACCCGAGTTAGACCCGAAAAAACACGTACGGTGCCACTTTCTGCCATCCAAAAGTGCTCTCAGCGGAAGCCTTTGGGTACACCTGAACTCCCTGGGGGAGCCTTTACGCAACCCCACACTCAACAGGACTCTGCGTCTTCACTCTTTCCTAACAACCCTAAACATAAGCCTAACCGCAACAAGAAGCTGAACCCGAGTTAGACCCGAAAAAACACGTACGGTGCCACTTTCTGCCATCAAAAAGTGCTCTCAGCGGAAGCCTTTGGGTACACCTGAACTCCCTGGGGGAGCCTTTACGCAACCCCACACTCAACAGGACTCTGCGTCTTCACTCTTTCCTAACAACCCTAAACATAACCCTAACCGCAACAAGAAGCTCAACCCGAGTTAGACCCGAAAAAACACGTACGGTGCCACTTTCTGCCATCAAAAAGTGCTCTCAGCGGAAGCCTTTGGGTACACCTGAACTCCCTGGGGGAGCCTTTACGCAACCCCACACTCAACAGGACTCTGCGTCTTCACTCTTTCCTAACAACCCTAAACATAACCCTAACCGCAACAAGAAGCTCAACCCGAGTTAGACCCGAAAAAACACGTACGGTGCCACTTTCTGCCATCAAAAAGTGCTCTCAGCGGAAGCCTTTGGGTACACCTGAACTCCCTGGGGGAGCCTTTACGCAACCCCACACTCAACAGGACTCTGCGTCTTCACTCTTTCCTAACAACCCTAAACATAACCCTAACCGCAACAAGAAGCTCAACCCGAGTTAGACCCGAAAAAACACGTACGGTGCCACTTTCTGCCATCCAAAAGTGCTCTCAGCGGAAGCCTTTGGGTACACCTGAACTCCCTGGGTGAGCCTTTACGCAACCCCACACTCAACAGGACTCTGCGTCTTCACTCTTTCCTAACAACCCTAAACATAACCCTAACCGCAACAAGAAGCTGAACCCGAGTTAGACCCGAAAAAACACGTACGGTGCCACTTTCTGCCATCAAAAAGTGCTCTCAGCGGAAGCCTTTGGGTACACCTGAACTCCCTGGGGGAGCCTTTACGCAACCCCACACTCAACAGGACTCTGCGTCTTCACTCTTTCCTAACAACCCTAAACATAACCCTAACCGCAACAAGAAGCTGAACCCGAGTTAGACCCGAAAAAACACGTAAGGTGACAACTTTCTGCCATCAAAAAGTGCTCTCAGCGGAAGCCTTTGGGTACACCTGAACTCCCTGGGGGAGCCTTTACGCAACCCCACACTCAACAGGACTCTGTGTCTTCACTCTTTCCTAACAACCCTAAACATAACCCTAACCGCAACAAGAAGTTGAACCCGAGTTAGACCCGAAAAAACACGTACGGTGCCACTTTCTGCCATCAAAAAGTGCTCTCAGCGGAAGCCTTTGGGTACACCTGAACTCCCTGGGGGAGCCTTTACGCAACCCCACACTCAACAGGACTCTGCGTCTTCACTCTTTCCTAACAACCCTAAACATAACCCTAACCGCAACAAGAAGCTCAACCCGAGTTAGACCCGAAAAAACACGTACGGTGCCACTTTCTGCCATCAAAAAGTGCTCTCAGCGGAAGCCTTTGGGTACACCTGAACTCCCTGGGGGAGCCTTTACGCAACCCCACACTCAACAGGACTCTGCGTCTTCACTCTTTCCTAACAACCCTAAACATAACCCTAACCGCAACAAGAAGCTGAACCCGAGTTAGACCCGAAAAAACACGTACGGTGCCACTTTCTGCCATCAAAAAGTGCTCTCAGCGGAAGCCTTTGGGTACACCTGAACTCCCTGGGGGAGCCTTTACGCAACCCCACACTCAACAGGACTCTGCGTCTTCACTCTTTCCTAACAACCCTAAACATAACCCTAACCGGAAAAAGAAGCTGAACCCGAATTAGACCCGAAAAAACACGTACGGTGCCACTTTCTGCCATCAAAAAGTGCTCTCAGCGGAAGCCTTTGGGTACACCTGAACTCCCTGGGGGAGCCTTTACGCAACCCCACACTCAACAGGACTCTGCGTCTTCACTCTTTCCTAACAACCCTAAACATAACCCTAACCGCAACAAGAAGCTGAACCCGAGTTAGACCCGAAAAAACACGTACGGTGCCACTTTCTGCCATCAAAAAGTGCTCTCAGCGGAAGCCTTTGGGTACACCTGAACTCCCTGGGGGAGCCTTTACGCAACCCCACACTCAACAGGACTCTGCGTCTTCACTCTTTCCTAACAACCCTAAACATAACCCTAACCGCAACAAGAAGCTGAACCCGAGTTAGACCCGAAAAAACACGTACGGTGCCACTTTCTGCCATCCAAAAGTGCTCTCAGCGGAAGCCTTTGGGTACACCTGAACTCCCTGGGGGAGCCTTTACGCAACCCCACACTCAACAGGACTCTGCGTCTTCACTCTTTCCTAACAACCCTAAACATAACCCTAACCGGAACAAGAAGCTGAACCCGAGTTAGACCCGAAAAAACACGTACGGTGCCACTTTCTGCCATCAAAAATTGCTCTCAGCGGAAGCCTTTGGGTACACCTGAACTCCCTGGGGGAGCCTTTACGCAACCCCACACTCAACAGGACTCTGCGTCTTCACTCTTTCCTAACAACCCTAAACATAACCCTAACCGCAACAAGAAGCTCAACCCGAGTTAGACCCGAAAAAACACGTACGGTGCCACTTTCTGCCATCAAAAAGTGCTCTCAGTGGAAGCCTTTGGGTACACCTGAACTCCCTGGGGGAGCCTTTACGCAACCCCACACTCAACAGGACTCTGCGTCTTCACTCTTTCCTAACAACCCTAAACATAACCCTAACCGCAACAAGAAGCTCAACCCGAGTTAGACCCGAAAAAACACGTACGGTGCCACTTTCTGCCATCAAAAAGTGCTCTCAGCGGAAGCCTTTGGGTACACCTGAACTCCCTGGGGGAGCCTTTACGCAACCCCACACTCAACAGGACTCTGCGTCTTCACTCTTTCCTAACAACCCTAAACATAACCCTAACCGCAACAAGAAGCTGAACCCGAGTTAGACCCGAAAAAACACGTACGGTGCCACTTTCTGCCATCCAAAAGTGCTCTCAGCGGAAGCCTTTGGGTACACCTGAACTCCCTGGGGGAGCCTTTACGCAACCCCACACTCAACAGGACTCTGCGTCTTCACTCTTTCCTAACAACCCTAAACATAACCCTAACCGCAACAAGAAGCTCAACCCGAGTTAGACCCGAAAAAACACGTACGGTGCCACTTTCTGCCATCAAAAAGTGCTCTCAGCGGAAGCCTTTGGGTACACCTGAACTCCCTGGGGGAGCCTTTACGCAACCCCACACTCAACAGGACTCTGCGTCTTCACTCTTTCCTAACAACCCTAAACATAACCCTAACCGCAACAAGAAGCTGAACCCGAGTTAGACCCGAAAAAACACGTACGGTGCCACTTTCTGCCATCAAAAAGTGCTCTCAGCGGAAGCCTTTGGGTACACCTGAACTCCCTGGGGGAGCCTTTACGCAACCCCACACTCAACAGGACTCTGCGTCTTCACTCTTTCCTCACAACCCTAAACTTAACCCTAACCGCAACAAGAAGCTGAACCCGAGTTAGACCCGAAAAAACACGTACGGTGCCACTTTCTGCCATCAAAAAGTGCTCTCAGCGGAAGCCTTTGGGTACACCTGACCTCCCTGGGGGAGCCTTTACGCAACCCCACACTCAACAGGACTCTGCGTCTTCACTCTTTCCTAACAACCCTAAACATAACCCTAACCGCAACAAGAAGCTGAACCCGAGTTAGACCCGAAAAAACACGTACGGTGCCACTTTCTGCCATCAAAAAGTGCTCTCAGCGGAAGCCTTTGGGTACACCTGAACTCCCTGGGGGAGCCTTTACGCAACCCCACACTCAACAGGACTCTGCGTCTTCACTCTTTCCTAACAACCCTAAACATAACCCTAACCGCAACAAGAAGCTGAACCCGAGTTAGACCCGAAAAAACACGTACGGTGCCACTTTATGCCATCCAAAAGTGCTCTCAGCGGAAGCCTTTGGGTACACCTGAATTCCCTGGGGGAGCCTTTACGCAACCCCACACTCAACAGGACTCTGCGCCTTCACTCTTTCCTAACAACCCTAAACATAACCCTAACCGCAACAAGAAGCTCAACCCGAGTTAGACCCGAAAAAACACGTACGGTGCCACTTTCTGCCATCCAAAAGTGCTCTCAGCGGAAGCCTTTGGGTACACCTGAACTCCCTGGAGGAGCCTTTACGCAACCCCACACTCAACAGGACTCTGCGTCTTCACTCTTTCCTAACAACCCTAAACATAACCCTAACCGCAACAAGAAGCTGAACCCGAGTTAGACCCGAAAAAACACGTACGGTGCCACTTTCTGCCATCAAAAAGTGCTCTCAGCGGAAGCCTTTGGGTACACCTGAACTCCCTGGGGGAGCCTTTACGCAACCCCACACTCAACAGGACTCTGCGTCTTCACTCTTTCCTAACAACCCTAAACATAACCCTAACCGCAACAAGAAGCTCAACCCGAGTTAGACCCGAAAAAACACGTACGGTGCCACTTTCTGCCATCAAAAAGTGCTCTCAGCGGAAGCCTTTGGGTACACCTGAACTCCCTGGGGGAGCCTTTACGCAACCCCACACTCAACAGGACTCTGCGTCTTCACTCTTTCCTAACAACCCTAAACATAACCCTAACCGCAACAAGAAGCTGAACCCGAGTTAGACCCGAAAAAACACGTACGGTGCCACTTTCTGCCATCCAAAAGTGCTCTCAGCGGAAGCCTTTGGGTACACCTGAACTCCCTGGGGGAGCCTTTACGCAACCCCACACTCAACAGGACTCTGCGTCTTCACTCTTTCCTAACAACCCTAAACATAACCCTAACCGCAACAAGAAGCTGAACCCGAGTTAGACCCGAAAAAACACGTACGGTGCCACTTTCTGCCATCAAAAAGTGCTCTCAGCGGAAGCCTTTGGGTACACCTGAACTCCCTGGGGGAGCCTTTACGCAACCCCACACTCAACAGGACTCTGCGTCTTCACTCTTTCCTAACAACCCTAAACATAACCCTAACCGCAACAAGAAGCTGAACCCGAGTTAGACCCGAAAAAACACGTACGGTGCCACTTTCTGCCATCAAAAAGTGCTCTCAGCAGAAGCCTTTGGGTACACCTGAACTCCCTGGGGGAGCCTTTACGCAACCCCACACTCAACAGGACTCTGCGTCTTCACTCTTTCCTAACAACCCTAAACATAACCCTAGCCGCAACAAGAAGCTGAACCCGAGTTAGACCCGAAAAAACACGTACGGTGCCACTTTCTGCCATCAAAAAGTGCTCTCAGCGGAAGCCTTTGGGTACACCTGAACTCCCTGGGGGAGCCTTTACGCAACCCCACACTCAACAGGACTCTGCGTCTTCACTCTTTCCTAACAACCCTAAACATAAGCCTAACCGCAACAAGAAGCTGAACCCGAGTTAGACCCGAAAAAACACGTACGGTGCCACTTTCTGCCATCAAAAAGTGCTCTCAGCGGAAGCCTTTGGGTACACCTGAACTCCCTGGGGGAGCCTTTACGCAACCCCACACTCAACAGGACTCTGCGTCTTCACTCTTTCCTAACAACCCTAAACATAACCCTAACCGCAACAAGAAGCTGAACCCGAGTTAGACCCGAGAAAACACGTACGGTGCCACTTTCTGCCATCAAAAAGTGCTCTCAGCGGAAGCCTTTGGGTACACCTGAATTCCCTGGGGGAGCCTTTACGCAACCCCACACTCAACAGGACTCTGCGTCTTCACTCTTTCCTAACAACCCTAAACATAAGCCTAACCGGAACAAGAAGCTGAACCCGAGTTAGACCCGAAAAAACACGTACGGTGCCACTTTCTGCCATCAAAAAGTGCTCTCAGCGGAAGCCTTTGGGTACACCTGAACTCCCTGGAGGAGCCTTTACGCAACCCCACACTCAACAGGACTCTGCGTCTTCACTCTTTCCTAACAACCCTAAACATAACCCTAACCGCAACAAGAAGCTGAACCCGAGTTATACCCGAAAAAACACGTACGGTACCACTTTCTGCCATCCAAAAGTGCTCTCAGCGGAAGCCTTTGGGTACACCTGAACTCCCTGGGGGAGCCTTTACGCAACCCCACACTCAACAGGACTCTGCGTCTTCACTCTTTCCTAACAACCCTAAACATAACCCTAACCGCAACAAGAAGCTGAACCCGAGTTAGACCCGAAAAAACACGTACGGTGCCACTTTCTGCCATCAAAAAGTGCTCTCAGCGGAAGCCTTTGGGTACACCTGAACTCCCTGGGGGAGCCTTTACGCAACCCCACACTCAACAGGACTCTGCGTCTTCACTCTTTCCTAACAACCCTAAACATAACCCTAACCGCAACAAGAAGCTGAACCCGAGTTAGACCCGAAAAAACACGTACGGTGCCACTTTCTGCCATCAAAAAGTGCTCTCAGCGGAAGCCTTTGGGTACACCTGAACTCTCTGGGGGAGCCTTTACGCAACCCCACACTCAACAGGACTCTGCGCCTTCACTCTTTCCTAACAAACCTAAACATAACCCTAACCGGAACAAGAAGCTCAACCCGAGTTAGACCCGAAAAAACACGTACGGTGCCACTTTCTGCCATCAAAAAGTGCTCTCAGCAGAAGCCTTTGGGTACACCTGAACTCCCTGGAGGAGCCTTTACGCAACCCCACACTCAACAGGACTCTGCGTCTTCACTCTTTCCTAACAACCCTAAACGTAACCCTAACCGCAACAAGAAGCTGAACCCGAGTTAGACCCGAAAAAACACGTACGGTGCCACTTTCTGCCATCAAAAAGTGCTCTCAGCGGAAGCCTTTGGGTACACCTGAACTCCCTGGGGGAGCCTTTACGCAACCCCACACTCAACAGGACTCTGCGTCTTCACTCTTTCCTAACAACCCTAAACATAACCCTAACCGCAACAAGAAGCTGAACCCGAGTTAGACCCGAAAAAACACGTACGGTGCCACTTTCTGCCATCCAAAAGTGCTCTCAGCGGAAGCCTTTGGGTACACCTGAACTCCCTGGGGGAGCCTTTACGCAACCCCACACTCAACAGGACTCTGCGTCTTCACTCTTTCCTAACAACCCTAAACATAAGCCTAACCGCAACAAGAAGCTGAACCCGAGTTAGACCCGAAAAAACACGTACGGTGCCACTTTCTGCCATCAAAAAGTGCTCTCAGCGGAAGCCTTTGGGTACACCTGAACTCCCTGGGGGAGCCTTTACGCAACCCCACACTCAACAGGACTCTGCGTCTTCACTCTTTCCTAACAACCCTAAACATAACCCTAACCGCAACAAGAAGCTCAACCCGAGTTAGACCCGAAAAAACACGTACGGTGCCACTTTCTGCCATCAAAAAGCGCTCTCAGCAGAAGCCTTTGGGTACACCTGAACTCCCTGGGGGAGCCTTTACGCAACCCCACACTCAACAGGACTCTGCGTCTTCACTCTTTCCTAACAACCCTAAACATAACCCTAACCGCAACAAGAAGCTGAACCCGAGTTAGACCCGAAAAAACACGTACGGTGCCACTTTCTGCCATCAAAAAGTGCTCTCAGCGGAAGCCTTTGGGTACACCTGAACTCCCTGGGGGAGCCTTTACGCAACCCCACACTCAACAGGACTCTGCGTCTTCACTCTTTCCTAACAGCCCTAAACATAACCCTAACCGGAACAAGAAGCTCAACCCGAGTTAGACCCGAAAAAACACGTACGGTGCCACTTTCTGCCATCAAAAAGTGCTCTCAGCGGAAGCCTTTGGGTACACCTGAACTCCCTGGGAGAGCCTTTACGCAACCCCACACTCAACAGGACTCTGCGTCTTCACTCTTTCCTAACAACCCTAAACATAACCCTAACCGCAACAAGAAGCTCAACCCGAGTTAGACCCGAAAAAACACGTACGGTGCCACTTTCTGCCATCCAAAAGTGCTCTCAGCGGAAGCCTTTGGGTACACCTGAACTCCCTGGGGGAGCCTTTACGCAACCCCACACTCAACAGGACTCTGCGTCTTCACTCTTTCCTAACAACCCTAAACATAACCCTAACCGCAACAAGAAGCTGAACCCGAGTTAGACCCGAAAAAACACGTACGGTGCCACTTTCTGCCATCCAAAAGTGCTCTCAGCGGAAGCCTTTGGGTACACCTGAACTCCCTGGGGGAGCCTTTACGCAACCCCACACTCAACAGGACTCTGCGTCTTCACTCTTTCCTAACAACCCTAAACATAACCCTAACCGCAACAAGAAGCTGAACCCGAGTTAGACCCGAAAAAACACGTACGGTGCCACTTTCTGCCATCAAAAAGTGCTCTCAGTGGAAGCCTTTGGGTACACCTGAACTCCCTGGGAGAGCCTTTACGCAACCCCACACTCAACAGGACTCTGTGTCTTCACTCTTTCCTAACAACCCTAAACATAACCCTAACCGCAACAAGAAGCTGAACCCGAGTTAGACCCGAAAAAACACGTACGGTGCCACTTTCTGCCATCAAAAAGTGCTCTCAGCGGAAGCCTTTGGGTACACCTGAACTCCCTGGGGGAGCCTTTACGCAACCCCACACTCAGCAGGACTCTGCGTCTTCACTCTTTCCTAACAACCCTAAACATAACCCTAACCGCAACAAGAAGCTGAACCCGAGTTAGACCCGAAAAAACACGTACGGTGCCACTTTCTGCCATCAAAAAGTGCTCTCAGCGGAAGCCTTTGGGTACACCTGAACTCCCTGGGGGAGCCTTTACGCAACCCCACACTCAACAGGACTCTGCGTCTTCACTCTTTCCTAACAACCCTAAACATAACCCTAACCGGAACAAGAAGCTCAACCCGAGTTAGACCCGAAAAAACACGTACGGTGCCACTTTCTGCCATCAAAAAGTGCTCTCAGCGGAAGCCTTTGGGTACACCTGAACTCCCTGGGGGAGCCTTTACGCAACCCCACACTCAACAGGACTCTGCGTCTTCACTCTTTCCTAACAACCCTAAACACAACCCTAACCGCAACAAGAAGCTGAACCCGAGTTAGACCCGAAAAAGCACGTACGGTGCCACTTTCTGCCATCAAAAAGTGCTCTCAGCGGAAGCCTTTGGGTACACCTGAACTCCCTGGGGGAGCCTTTACGCAACCCCACACTCAACAGGACTCTGCGTCTTCACTCTTTCCTAACAACCCTAAACATAACCCTAACCGCAACAAGAAGCTGAACCCGAGTTAGACCCGAAAAAACACGTACGGTGCCACTTTCTGCCATCAAAAATGCTCTCAGCGGAAGCCTTTGGGTACACCTGAACTCCCTGGGGGAGCCTTTACGCAACCCCACACTCAACAGGACTCTGCGTCTTCACTCTTTCCTAACAACCCTAAACATAACCCTAACCGCAACAAGAAGCTGAACCCGAGTTAGACCCGAAAAAACACGTACGGTGCCACTTTCTGCCATCAAAAAGTGCTCTCAGAGGAAGCCTTTGGGTACACCTGAACTCCCTGGGGGAGCCTTTACGCAACCCCACACTCAACAGGACTCTGCGTCTTCACTCTTTCCTAACAACCCTAAACATAACCCTAACCGCAACAAGAAGCTCAACCCGAGTTAGACCCGAAAAAACACGTACGGTGCCACTTTCTGCCATCAAAAAGTGCTCTCAGCGGAAGCCTTTGGGTACACCTGAACTCCCTGGGGGAGCCTTTACGCAACCCCACACTCAACAGGACTCTGCGTCTTCACTCTTTCCTAACAACCCTAAACATAACCCTAACCGCAACAAGAAGCTGAACCCGAGTTAGACCCGAAAAAACACGTACGGTGCCACTTTCTGCCATCAAAAAGTGCTCTCAGCGGAAGCCTTTGGGTACACCTGAACTCCCTGGGGGAGCCTTTACGCAACCCCACACTCAACAGGACTCTGCGTCTTCACTCTTTCCTAACAACCCTAAACATAACCCTAACCGCAACAAGAAGCTCAACCCGAGTTAGACCCGAAAAAACACGTACGGTGCCACTTTCTGCCATCAAAAAGTGCTCTCAGCGGAAGCCTTTGGGTACACCTGAACTCCCTGGGGGAGCCTTTACGCAACCCCACACTCAACAGGACTCTGCGTCTTCACTCTTTCCTAACAACCCTAAACATAACCCTAACCGCAACAAGAAGCTGAACCCGAGTTAGACCCGAAAAAACACGTACGGTGCCAATTTCTGCCATCAAAAAGTGCTCTCAGCGGAAGCCTTTGGGTACACCTGAACTCCCTGGGGGAGCCTTTATGCAACCCCACACTCAACAGGACTCTGTGTCTTCACTCTTTCCTAACAACCCTAAACATAACCCTAACCGCAACAAGAAGCTGAACCCGAGTTAGACCCGAAAAAACACGTACGGTGCCACTTTCTGCCATCAAAATGTGCTCTCAGCGGAAGCCTTTGGGTACACCTGAACTCCCTGGGGGAGCCTTTACGCAACCCCACACTCAACAGGACTCTGCGTCTTCACTCTTTCCTAACAACCCTAAACATAACCCTAACCGGAACAAGAAGCTGAACCCGAGTTAGACCCGAAAAAACACGTACGGTGCCACTTTCTGCCATCAAAAAGTGCTCTCAGCGGAAGCCTTTGGGTACACCTGAACTCCCTGGGGGAGCCTTTACGCAACCCCACACTCAGCAGGACTCTGCGTCTTCACTCTTTCCTAACAACCCTAAACATAACCCTAACCGCAACAAGAAGCTGAACCCGAGTTAGACCCGAAAAAACACGTACGGTGCCACTTTCTGCCATCAAAAAGTGCTCTCAGCGGAAGCCTTTGGGTACACCTGAACTCCCTGGGGGAGCCTTTACGCAACCCCACACTCAACAGGACTCTGCGTCTTCACTCTTTCCTAACAACCCTAAACATAACCCTAACCGCAACAAGAAGCTCAACCCGAGTTAGACCCGAAAAAACACGTACGGTGCCACTTTCTGCCATCAAAAAGTGCTCTCAGCGGAAGCCTTTGGGTACACCTGAACTCCCTGGAGGAGCCTTTATGCAACCCCACACTCAACAGGACTCTGCGTCTTCACTCTTTCCTAACAACCCTAAACATAACCCTAACCGCAACAAGAAGCTGAACCCGAGTTAGACCCGAAAAAACACGTACGGTGCCACATTCTGCCGTCAAAAAGTGCTCTCAGCGGAAGCCTTTGGGTACACCTGAACTCCCTGGGGGAGCCTTTACGCAACCCCACACTCAACAGGACTCTGCGTCTTCACTCTTTCCTAACAACCCTAAACACAACCCTAACCGCAACAAGAAGCTGAACCCGAGTTAGACCCGAAAAAACACGTACGGTGCCACTTTCTGCCATCAAAAAGTGCTCTCAGCGGAAGCCTTTGGGTACACCTGAACTCCCTGGGGGAGCCTTTACGCAACCCCACACTCAACAGGACTCTGCGTCTTCACTCTTTCCTAACAACCCTAAACATAACCCTAACCGCAACAAGAAGCTGAACCCGAGTTAGACCCGAAAAAACACGTACGGTGCCACTTTCTGCCATCAAAAATGCTCTCAGCGGAAGCCTTTGGGTACACCTGAACTCCCTGGGGGAGCCTTTACGCAACCCCACACTCAACAGGACTCTGCGTCTTCACTCTTTCCTAACAACCCTAAACATAACCCTAACCGCAACAAGAAGCTCAACCCGAGTTAGACCCGAAAAAACACGTACGGTGCCACTTTCTGCCATCAAAAAGTGCTCTCAGCGGAAGCCTTTGGGTACACCTGAACTCCCTGGGGGAGCCTTTACGCAACCCCTCACTCAACAGGACTCTGCGTCTTCACTCTTTCCTAACAACCCTAAACATAACCCTAACCGCAACAAGAAGCTCAACCCGAGTTAGACCCGAAAAAACACGTACGGTGCCACTTTCTGCCATCAAAAAGTGCTCTCAGCGGAAGCCTTTGGGTACACCTGAACTCCCTGGGGGAGCCTTTACGCAACCCCACACTCAACAGGACTCTGCGTCTTCACTCTTTCCTAACAACCCTAAACATAACCCTAACCGCAACAAGAAGCTCAACCCGAGTTAGACCCGAAAAAACACGTACGGTGCCACTTTCTGCCATCAAAAAGTGCTCTCAGCGGAAGCCTTTGGGTACACCTGAACTCCCTGGGGGAGCCTTTACGCAACCCCACACTCAACAGGACTCTGCGTCTTCACTCTTTCCTAACAACCCTAAACATAACCCTAACCGCAACAAGAAGCTCAACCCGAGTTAGACCCGAAAAAACACGTACGGTGCCACTTTCTGCCATCAAAAAGTGCTCTCAGCGGAAGCCTTTGGGTACACCTGAACTCCCTGGGGGAGCCTTTACGCAACCCCACACTCAACAGGACTCTGCGTCTTCACTCTTTCCTAACAACCCTAAACATAACCCTAACCGCAACAAGAAGCTGAACCCGAGTTAGACCCGAAAAAACACGTACGGTGCCACTTTCTGCCATCAAAAAGTGCTCTCAGCGGAAGCCTTTGGGTACACCTGAACTCCCTGGGGGAGCCTTTACGCAACCCCACACTCAACAGGACTCTGCGTCTTCACTCTTTCCTAACAACCCTAAACATAACCCTAACCGCAACAAGAAGCTGAACCCGAGTTAGACCCGAAAAAACACGTACGGTGCCACTTTCTGCCATCAAAAAGTGCTCTCAGCGGAAGCCTTTGGGTACACCTGAACTCCCTGGGGGAGCCTTTACGCAACCCCACACTCAACAGGACTCTGCGTCTTCATTCTTTCCTAACAACCCTAAACATAACCCTAACCACAACAAGAAGCTGAACCCGAGTTAGACCCGAAAAAACACGTACGGTGCCACTTTCTGCCATCAAAAAGTGCTCTCAGCGGAAGCCTTTGGGTACACCTGAACTCCCTGGGGGAGCCTTTACGCAACCCACACTCAACAGGACTCTGCGTCTTCACTCTTTCCTAACAACCCTAAACATAACCCTATCCGCAACAAGAAGCTCCTCTCAGCGGAAGCCTTTGGGTACACCTGAACTCCCTGGGGGAGCCTTTACGCAACCCCACACTCAACAGGACTCTGCGTCTTCACTCTTTCCTAACAACCCTAAACATAACCCTAACCGCAACAAGAAGCTGAACCCGAGTTAGACCCGAAAAAACACGTACGGTGCCACTTTCTGCCATCAAAAAGTGCTCTCAGCGGAAGCCTTTGGGTACACCTGAACTCCCTGGGGAGCCTTTACGCAACCCCACACTCAACAGGACTCTGCGTCTTCACTCTTTCCTAACAACCCTAAACATAACCCTAACCGCAACAAGAAGCTCAACCCGAGTTAGACCCGAAAAAACACGTACGGTGCCACTTTCTGCCATCAAAATGTGCTCTCAGCGGAAGCCTTTGGGTACACCTGAACTCCCTGGGGGAGCCTTTACGCAACCCCACACTCAACAGGACTCTGCGTCTTCACTCTTTCCTAACAACCCTAAACATAACCTAACCGCAACAAGAAGCTGAACCCGAGTTAGACCCGAAAAAACACGTACGGTGCCACTTTCTGCCATCAAAAAGTGCTCTCAGCGGAAGCCTTTGGGTACACCTGAACTCCCTGGGGGACTCTTTACGCAACCCCACACTCAACAGGACTCTGCGTCTTCACTCTTTCCTAACAACCCTAAACATAACCCTAACCGCAACAAGAAGCTGAACCCGAGTTAGACCCGAAAAAACACGTACGGTGCCACTTTCTGCCATCAAAAAGTGCTCTCAGCGGAAGCCTTTGGGTACACCTGAACTCCCTGGGGAGCCTTTACGCAACCCCACACTCAACAGGACTCTGCGTCTTCACTCTTTCCTAACAACCCTAAACATAACCCTAACCGCAACAAGAAGCTGAACCCGAGTTAGACCCGAAAAAACACGTACGGTGCCACTTTCTGCCATCCAAAAGTGCTCTCAGCGGAAGCCTTTGGGTACACCTGAACTCCCTGGGGAAGCCTTACACAACCCCACACTCAACAGGACTCTGCGTCTTCACTCTTTCCTAACAACCCTAAACATAACCCTAACCGCAACAAGAAGCTGAACCCGAGTTAGACCCGAAAAAACACGTACGGTGCCACTTTCTGCCATCAAAAAGTGCTCTCAGCGGAAGCCTTTGGGTACACCTGAACTCCTGGGGGAGCCTTTACGCAACCCCACACTCAACAGGACTCTGCGTCTTCACTCTTTCCTAACAACCCTAAACATAACCCTAACCGCAACAAGAAGCTGAACCCGAGTTAGACCCGAAAAAACACGTACGGTGCCACTTTCTGCCATCAAAAAGTGCTCTCAGCGGAAGCCTTTGGGTACACCTGAACTCCCTGGGGGAGCCTTTACACAACCCCACACTCAACAGGACTCTGCGTCTTCACTCTTTCCTAACAACCCTAAACATAACCCTAACCGCAACAAGAAGCTGAACCCGAGTTAGACCCGAAAAAACACGTACGGTGCCACTTTCTGCCGTCCAAAAGTGCTCTCAGCGGAAGCCTTTGGGTACACCTGAACTCCCTGGGGGAGCCTTTACGCAACCCCACACTCAACAGGACTCTGCGTCTTCACTCTTTCCTAACAACCCTAAACATAACCCTAACCGCAACAAGAAGCTGAACCCGAGTTAGACCCGAAAAAACACGTACGGTGCCACTTTCTGCCATCAAAAAGTGCTCTCAGCGGAAGCCTTTGGGTACACCTGAACTCCCTGGGGGAGCCTTTACGCAACCCCACACTCAACAGAACTCTGCGCCTTCAATATTTCCAAACAACTCTAACCCTAACACTAACACTAAAACTAACACTGCCCCTACAACTAAACCCTAACTAGAACCCTACACCTAACCCTAACTCTAGCCCTAAACACTAAACCTTAAACCCTAAACCCTGAACCCTATCCCTAACCCTAACCTTAAATCCTAACACTAAACCCTGACTCAAAACCCTAACCCTAACCCTAACCCTAACCCTAACCGTAACCCTAACCCTAAACCTAACCCTAACCCTAACCCTAACCCTAACCCTAACGCTAACCTCTAAGCCCTAACCCCTAACCTCTAACCGTAACCATAACCGTAACCCTAACC
>NW_028153812.1:0-2500 GCF_964211835.1 Anser anser
CCCCAGGGAGTTCAGGTGTACCCCAAGGCTTCCGCTGAGAGCACTTTTTGATGGCAGAAAGTGGCACCGTACGTGTTTTTTCGGGTCTAACTCGGGTTCAGCTTCTTGTTCCGGTTAGGGTTATGTTTAGGGTTGTTAGGAAAGAGTGAAGACGCAGAGTCCTGTTGAGTGTGGGGTTGCGTAAAGGCTCCCCCAGGGAGTTCAGGTGTACCCAAAGGCTTCCGCTGAGAGCACTTTTTGATGGCAGAAAGTGGCACCGTACGTGTTTTTTCGGGTCTAACTCGGGTTCAGCTTCTTGTTGTGGTTAGGGTTATGTTTAGGTTTGTTAGGAAAGAATGAAGACACAGAGTCCTGTTGAGTGTGGGGTTGCGTAAAGGCTCCCCCAGGGAGTTCAGGTGTACCCAAAGGCTTCCGCTGAGAGCACTTTTTGATGGCAGAAAGTGGCACCGTACGTGTTTTTTCGGGTCTAACTCGGGTTCAGCTTCTTGTTGCGGTTAGGGTTATGTTTAGGGTTGTTAGGAAAGAGTGAAGACGCAGAGTCCTGTTGAGTGTGGGGTTGCGTAAAGGCTCCCCCAGGGAGTTCAGGTGTACCCAAAGGCTTCCGCTGAGAGCACTTTTTGATGGCAGAAAGTGGCACCGTACGTGTTTTTTCGGGTCTAACTCGGGTTCAGCTTCTTGTTCCGGTTAGGCTTATGTTTAGGGTTGTTAGGAAAGAGTGAAGACGCAGAGTCCTGTTGAGTGTGGGGTTGCGTAAAGGCTCCCCCAGGGAGTTCAGGTGTACCCAAAGGCTTCCGCTGAGAGCACTTTTGGATGGCAGAAAGTGGCACCGTACGTGTTTTTTCGGGTCTAACTCGGGTTCAGCTTCTTGTTGCGGTTAGGGTTATGTTTAGGGTTGTTAGGAAAGAGTGAAGACGCAGAGTCCTGTTGAGTGTGGGGTTGCGTAAAGGCTCCCCCAGGGAGTTCAGGTGTACCCAAAGGCTTCCGCTGAGAGCACTTTTTGATGGCAGAAAGTGGCACCGTACGTGTTTTTTCGGGTCTAACTCGGGTTCAGCTTCTTGTTGCGGTTAGGGTTATGTTTAGGGTTGTAAGGAAAGAGTGAAGACGCAGAGTCCTGTTGAGTGTGGGGTTGCGTAAAGGCTCCCCCAGGGAGTTCAGGTGTACCCAAAGGCTTCCGCTGAGAGCACTTTTTGATGGCAGAAAGTGGCACCGTACGTGTTTTTTCGGGTCTAACTCGGGTTCAGCTTCTTGTTGCGGTTAGGGTTATGTTTAGGGTTGTTAGGAAAGAGTGAAGACGCAGAGTCCTGTTGAGTGTGGGGTTGCGTAAAGGCTCCCCCAGGGAGTTCAGGTGTACCCAAAGGCTTCCGCTGAGAGCACTTTTTGATGGCAGAAAGTGGCACCGTACGTCTTTTTTCGGGTCTAACTCGGGTTCAGCTTCTTGTTGCGGTTAGGGTTATGTTTAGGGTTGTTAGGAAAGAGTGAAGACGCAGAGTCCTGTTGAGTGTGGGGTTGCGTAAAGGCTCCCCCAGGGAGTTCAGGTGTACCCAAAGGCTTCCCCTGAGAGCACTTTTGGATGGCATAAAGTGGCACCGTACGTGTTTTTTCGGGTCTAACTCGGGTTCAGCTTCTTGTTGCGGTTAGGGTTATGTTTAGGGTTGTTAGGAAAGAGTGAAGACGCAGAGTCCTGTTGAGTGTGGGGTTGCGTAAAGGCTCCCCCAGGGAGTTCAGGTGTACCCAAAGGCTTCCGCTGAGAGCACTTTTTGATGGCAGAAAGTGGCACCGTACGTGTTTTTTCGGGTCTAACTCGGGTTCAGCTTCTTGTTGCGGTTAGGGTTATGTTTAGGGTTGTTAGGAAAGAGTGAAGACGCAGAGTCCTGTTGAGTGTGGGGTTGCGTAAAGGCTCCCCCAGGGAGTTCAGGTGTACCCAAAGGCTTCCGCTGAGAGCACTTTTTGATGGCAGAAAGTGGCACCGTACGTGTTTTTTCGGGTCTAACTCGGGTTCAGCTTCTTGTTCCGGTTAGGGTTATGTTTAGGGTTGTTAGGAAAGAGTGAAGACGCAGAGTCCTGTTGAGTGTGGGGTTGCGTAAAGGCTCCCCCAGGGAGTTCAGGTGTACCCAAAGGCTTCCGCTGAGAGCACTTTTTGAGGGCAGAAAGTGGCACCGTACGTGTTTTTTCGGGTCTAACTCGGGTTGAGCTTCTTGTTGCGGTTAGGGTTATGTTTAGGGTTGTTAGGAAAGAGTGAAGACGCAGAGTCCTGTTGAGTGTGGGGTTGCGTAAAGGCTCCCCCAGGGAGTTCAGGTGTACCCAAAGGCTTCCGCTGAGAGCACTTTTTGATGGCAGAAAGTGGCACCGTACGTGTTTTTTCGGGTCTAACTCGGGTTGAGCTTCTTGTTGCGGTTAGGGTTATGTTTAGGGTTGTTAGGAAAGAGTGAAGACGCAGAGTCCTGTTGAGTGTGGGGTTGCGTAAAGGCTCCCCCAGGGAGTTCAGGTGTACCCAAAGGCT
>NW_028153812.1:7500-50000 GCF_964211835.1 Anser anser
TCCCCCAGGGAGTTCAGGTGTACCCAAAGGCTTCCGCTGAGAGCACTTTTTGATGGCAGAAAGTGGCACCGTACGTGTTTTTTCGGGTCTAACTCGGGTTCAGCTTCTTGTTGCGGTTAGGGTTATGTTTAGGGTTGTTAGGAAAGAGTGAAGACGCAGAGTCCTGTTGAGTGTGGGGTTGCGTAAAGGCTCCCCCAGGGAGTTCAGGTGTACCCAAAGGCTTCCGCTGAGAGCACTTTTGGATGGCAGAAAGTGGCACCGTACGTGTTTTTTCGGGTCTAACTCGGGTTCAGCTTCTTGTTGCGGTTAGGGTTACGTTTAGGGTTGTTAGGAAAGAGTGAAGACGCAGAGTCCTGTTGAGTGTGGGGTTGCGTAAAGGCTCCCCCAGGGAGTTCAGGTGTACCCAAAGGCTTCCGCTGAGAGCACTTTTGGATGGCAGAAAGTGGCACTGTACGTGTTTTTTCGGGTCTAACTCGGGTTGAGCTTCTTGTTGCGGTTAGGGTTATGTTTAGGGTTGTTAGGAAAGAGTGAAGACGCAGAGTCCTGTTGAGTGTGGGGTTGCGTAAAGGCTCCCCCAGGGAGTTCAGGTGTACCCAAAGGCTTCCGCTGAGAGCACTTTTGGACGGCAGAAAGTGGCACCGTACGTGTTTTTTCGGGTCTAACTCGGGTTCAGCTTCTTGTTGCGGTTAGGGTTATGTTTAGGGTTGTTAGGAAAGAGTGAAGACGCAGAGTCCTGTTGAGTGTGGGGTTGCGTAAAGGCTCCCCCAGGGAGTTCAGGTGTACCCAAAGGCTTCCGCTGAGAGCACTTTTTGACGGCAGAAAGTGGCACCGTCCGTGTTTTTTCGGGTCTAACTCGGGTTGAGCTTCTTGTTGCGGTTAGGGTTATGTTTAGGGTTGTTAGGAAAGAGTGAAGACGCAGAGTCCTGTTGAGTGTGGGGTTGCGTAAAGGCTCCTCCAGGGAGTTCAGGTGTACCCAAAGGCTTCCGCTGAGAGCACTTTTTGATGGCAGAAAGTGGCACCGTACGTGTTTTTTCGGGTCTAACTCGGGTTGAGCTTCTTGTTGCGGTTAGGGTTATGTTTAGGGTTGTTAGGAAAGAGTGAAGACGCAGAGTCCTGTTGAGTGTGGGGTTGCGTAAAGGCTCCCCCAGGGAGTTCAGGTGTACCCAAAGGCTTCCGCTGAGAGCACTTTTGGATGGCAGAAAGTGGCACCGTACGTGTTTTTTCGGGTCTAACTCGGGTTCAGCTTCTTGTTGCGGTTAGGGTTATGTTTAGGGTTGTTAGGAAAGAGTGAAGACGCAGAGTCCTGTTGAGTGTGGGGTTGCGTAAAGGCTCCCCCAGGGAGTTCAGGTGTACCCAAAGGCTTCCGCTGAGAGCACTTTTTGATGGCAGAAAGTGGCACCGTACGTCTTTTTTCGGGTCTAACTCGGGTTCAGCTTCTTGTTGCGGTTAGGGTTATGTTTAGGGTTGTTAGGAAAGAGTGAAGACGCAGAGTCCTGTTGAGTGTGGGGTTGCGTAAAGGCTCCCCCAGGGAGTTCAGGTGTACCCAAAGGCTTCCGCTGAGAGCACTTTTTGATGGCAGAAAGTGGCACCGTACGTGTTTTTTCGGGTCTAACTCGGGTTCAGCTTCTTGTTGCGGTTAGGGTTATGTTTAGGGTTGTTAGGAAAGAGTGAAGACGCAGAGTCCTGTTGAGTGTGGGGTTGCATAAAGGCTCCCCCAGGGAGTTCAGGTGTACCCAAAGGCTTCCGCTGAGAGCACTTTTTGATGGCAGAAAGTGGCACCGTACGTGTTTTTTCGGGTCTAACTCGGGTTCAGCTTCTTGTTCCGGTTAGGCTTATGTTTAGGGTTGTTAGGAAAGAGTGAAGACGCAGAGTCCTGTTGAGTGTGGGGTTGCGTAAAGGCTCCCCCAGGGAGTTCAGGTGTACCCAAAGGCTTCCGCTGAGAGCACTTTTTGATGGCAGAAAGTGGCACCGTACGTGTTTTTTCGGGTCTAACTCGGGTTCAGCTTCTTGTTGCGGTTAGGGTTATGTTTAAGGTTGTTAGGAAAGAGTGAAGACGCAGAGTCCTGTTGAGTGTGGGGTTGTGTAAAGGCTCCCCCAGGGAGTTCAGGTGTACCCAAAGGCTTCCGCTGAGAGCACTTTTGGATGGCAGAAAGTGGCACCGTACGTGTTTTTTCGGGTCTAACTCGGGTTGAGCTTCTTGTTGCGGTTAGGGTTATGTTTAGGGTTGTTAGGAAAGAGTGAAGACGCAGAGTCCTGTTGAGTGTGGGGTTGCATAAAGGCTCCCCCAGGGAGTTCAGGTGTACCCAAAGGCTTCCGCTGAGAGCACTTTTTGATGGCAGAAAGTGGCACCGTACGTGTTTTTTCGGGTCTAACTCGGGTTGAGCTTCTTGTTGCGGTTAGGGTTATGTTTAGGGTTGTTAGGAAAGAGTGAAGACGCAGAGTCCTGTTGAGTGTGGGGTTGCGTAAAGGCTCCCCCAGGGAGTTCAGGTGTACCCAAAGGCTTCCGCTGAGAGCACTTTTGGATGGCAGAAAGTGGCACCGTACGTGTTTTTTCGGGTCTAACTCGGGTTCAGCTTCTTGTTGCGGTTAGGGTTATGTTTAGGGTTGTTAGGAAAGAGTGAAGACGCAGAGTCCTGTTGAGTGTGGGGTTGCGTAAAGGCTCCCCCAGGGAGTTCAGGTGTACCCAAAGGCTTCCGCTGAGAGCACTTTTGGATGGCAGAAAGTGGCACCGTACGTCTTTTTTCGGGTCTAACTCGGGTTCAGCTTCTTGTTGCGGTTAGGGTTATGTTTAGGGTTGTTAGGAAAGAGTGAAGACGCAGAGTCCTGTTGAGTGTGGGGTTGCGTAAAGGCTCCCCCAGGGAGTTCAGGTGTACCCAAAGGCTTCCGCTGAGAGCACTTTTTGATGGCAGAAAGTGGCACCGTACGTGTTTTTTCGGGTCTAACTCGGGTTCAGCTTCTTGTTGCGGTTAGGGTTATGTTTAGGGTTGTTAGGAAAGAGTGAAGACGCAGAGTCCTGTTGAGTGTGGGGTTGCATAAAGGCTCCCCCAGGGAGTTCAGGTGTACCCAAAGGCTTCCGCTGAGAGCACTTTTTGATGGCAGAAAGTGGCACCGTACGTGTTTTTTCGGGTCTAACTCGGGTTCAGCTTCTTGTTCCGGTTAGGCTTATGTTTAGGGTTGTTAGGAAAGAGTGAAGACGCAGAGTCCTGTTGAGTGTGGGGTTGCGTAAAGGCTCCCCCAGGGAGTTCAGGTGTACCCAAAGGCTTCCGCTGAGAGCACTTTTTGATGGCAGAAAGTGGCACCGTACGTGTTTTTTCGGGTCTAACTCGGGTTCAGCTTCTTGTTGCGGTTAGGGTTATGTTTAAGGTTGTTAGGAAAGAGTGAAGACGCAGAGTCCTGTTGAGTGTGGGGTTGCGTAAAGGCTCCCCGAGGGAGTTCAGGTGTACCCAAAGGCTTCCTCTGAGAGCACTTTTTGATGGCAGAAAGTGGCACCGTACGTGTTTTTTCGGGTCTAACTCGGGTTGAGCTTCTTGTTGCGGTTAGGGTTATGTTTAGGGTTGTTAGGAAAGAGTGAAGACGCAGAGTCCTGTTGAGTGTGGGGTTGCGTAAAGGCTCCCCCAGGGAGTTCAGGTGTACCCAAAGGCTTCCGCTGAGAGCACTTTTTGATGGCAGAAAGTGGCACCGTCCGTGTTTTTTCGGGTCTAACTCGGGTTCAGCTTCTTGTTGCGGTTAGGGTTACGTTTAGGGTTGTTAGGAAAGAGTGAAGACGCAGAGTCCTGTTGAGTGTGGGGTTGCGTAAAGGCTCCCCCAGGGAGTTCAGGTGTACCCAAAGGCTTCCGCTGAGAGCACTTTTGGATGGCAGAAAGTGGCACCGTACGTGTTTTTTCGGGTCTAACTCGGGTTCAGCTTCTTGTTGCGGTTAGGGTTATGTTTAGGGTTGTTAGGAAAGAGTGAAGACGCAGAGTCCTGTTGAGTGTGGGGTTGCGTAAAGGCTCCCCCAGGGAGTTCAGGTGTACCCAAAGGCTTCCGCTGAGAGCACTTTTGGACGGCAGAAAGTGGCACCGTACGTGTTTTTTCGGGTCTAACTCGGGTTGAGCTTCTTGTTGCGGTTAGGGTTATGTTTAGGGTTGTTAGGAAAGAGTGAAGACGCAGAGTCCTGTTGAGTGTGGGGTTGCGTAAAGGCTCCCCCAGGGAGTTCAGGTGTACCCAAAGGCTTCCGCTGAGAGCACTTTTGGATGGCAGAAAGTGGCACCGTACGTGTTTTTTCGGGTCTAACTCGGGTTCAGCTTCTTGTTCCGGTTAGGGTTATGTTTAGGGTTGTTAGGAAAGAGTGAAGACGCAGAGTCCTGTTGAGTGTGGGGTTGCGTAAAGGCTCCCCCAGGGAGTTCAGGTGTACCCAAAGGCTTCCGCTGAGAGCACTTTTGGATGGCAGAAAGTGGCACCGTACGTGTTTTTTCGGGTCTAACTCGGGTTGAGCTTCTTGTCGCGGTTAGGGTTATGTTTAGGGTTGTTAGGAAAGAGTGAAGACGCAGAGTCCTGTTGAGTGTGGGGTTGCATAAAGGCTCCCCCAGGGAGTTCAGGTGTACCCAAAGGCTTCCGCTGAGAGCACTTTTTGATGGCAGAAAGTGGCACCGTACGTGTTTTTTCGGGTCTAACTCGGGTTGAGCTTCTTGTTGCGGTTAGGGTTATGTTTAGGGTTGTTAGGAAAGAGTGAAGACGCAGAGTCCTGTTGAGTGTGGGGTTGCGTAAAGGCTCCCCCAGGGAGTTCAGGTGTACCCAAAGGCTTCCGCTGAGAGCACTTTTGGATGGCAGAAAGTGGCACCGTACGTGTTTTTTCGGGTCTAACTCGGGTTCAGCTTCTTGTTGCGGTTAGGGTTATGTTTAGGGTTGTTAGGAAAGAGTGAAGACGCAGAGTCCTGTTGAGTGTGGGGTTGCGTAAAGGCTCCCCCAGGGAGTTCAGGTGTACCCAAAGGCTTCCGCTGAGAGCACTTTTGGATGGCAGAAAGTGGCACCGTACGTCTTTTTTCGGGTCTAACTCGGGTTCAGCTTCTTGTTGCGGTTAGGGTTATGTTTAGGGTTGTTAGGAAAGAGTGAAGACGCAGAGTCCTGTTGAGTGTGGGGTTGCGTAAAGGCTCCCCCAGGGAGTTCAGGTGTACCCAAAGGCTTCCGCTGAGAGCACTTTTTGATGGCAGAAAGTGGCACCGTACGTGTTTTTTCGGGTCTAACTCGGGTTCAGCTTCTTGTTGCGGTTAGGGTTATGTTTAGGGTTGTTAGGAAAGAGTGAAGACGCAGAGTCCTGTTGAGTGTGGGGTTGCATAAAGGCTCCCCCAGGGAGTTCAGGTGTACCCAAAGGCTTCCGCTGAGAGCACTTTTTGATGGCAGAAAGTGGCACCGTACGTGTTTTTTCGGGTCTAACTCGGGTTCAGCTTCTTGTTCCGGTTAGGCTTATGTTTAGGGTTGTTAGGAAAGAGTGAAGACGCAGAGTCCTGTTGAGTGTGGGGTTGCGTAAAGGCTCCCCCAGGGAGTTCAGGTGTACCCAAAGGCTTCCGCTGAGAGCACTTTCTGATGGCAGAAAGTGGCACCGTACGTGTTTTTTCGGGTCTAACTCGGGTTCAGCTTCTTGTTGCGGTTAGGGTTATGTTTAAGGTTGTTAGGAAAGAGTGAAGACGCAGAGTCCTGTTGAGTGTGGGGTTGCGTAAAGGCTCCCCGAGGGAGTTCAGGTGTACCCAAAGGCTTCCGCTGAGAGCACTTTTTGATGGCAGAAAGTGGCACCGTACGTGTTTTTTCGGGTCTAACTCGGGTTCAGCTTCTTGTTGCGGTTAGGGTTATGTTTAGGGTTGTTAGGAAAGAGTGAAGACGCAGAGTCCTGTTGAGTGTGGGGTTGCGTAAAGGCTCCCCCAGGGAGTTCAGGTGTACCCAAAGGCTTCCGCTGAGAGCACTTTTTGATGGCAGAAAGTGGCACCGTCCGTGTTTTTTCGGGTCTAACTCGGGTTCAGCTTCTTGTTGCGGTTAGGGTTACGTTTAGGGTTGTTAGGAAAGAGTGAAGACGCAGAGTCCTGTTGAGTGTGGGGTTGCGTAAAGGCTCCCCCAGGGAGTTCAGGTGTACCCAAAGGCTTCCGCTGAGAGCACTTTTGGATGGCAGAAAGTGGCACCGTACGTGTTTTTTCGGGTCTAACTCGGGTTCAGCTTCTTGTTGCGGTTAGGGTTATGTTTAGGGTTGTTAGGAAAGAGTGAAGACGCAGAGTCCTGTTGAGTGTGGGGTTGCGTAAAGGCTCCCCCAGGGAGTTCAGGTGTACCCAAAGGCTTCCGCTGAGAGCACTTTTGGACGGCAGAAAGTGGCACCGTACGTGTTTTTTCGGGTCTAACTCGGGTTGAGCTTCTTGTTGCGGTTAGGGTTATGTTTAGGGTTGTTAGGAAAGAGTGAAGACGCAGAGTCCTGTTGAGTGTGGGGTTGCGTAAAGGCTCCCCCAGGGAGTTCAGGTGTACCCAAAGGCTTCCGCTGAGAGCACTTTTTGATGGCAGAAAGTGGCACCGTACGTGTTTTTTCGGGTCTAACTCGGGTTCAGCTTCTTGTTGCGGTTAGGGTTATGTTTAGGGTTGTTAGGAAAGAGTGAAGACGCAGAGTCCTGTTGAGTGTGGGGTTGCGTAAAGGCTCCCCCAGGGAGTTCAGGTGTACCCAAAGGCTTCCGCTGAGAGCACTTTTTGATGGCAGAAAGTGGCACCGTACGTGTTTTTTCGGGTCTAACTCGGGTTGAGCTTCTTGTTGCGGTTAGGGTTATGTTTAGGGTTGTTAGGAAAGAGTGAAGACGCAGAGTCCTGTTGAGTGTGGGGTTGCGTAAAGGCTCCCCCAGGGAGTTCAGGTGTACCCAAAGGCTTCCGCTGAGAGCACTTTTGGATGGCAGAAAGTGGCACCGTACGTGTTTTTTCGGGTCTAACTCGGGTTGAGCTTCTTGTTCCGGATAGGCTTATGTTTAGGGTTGTTAGGAAAGAGTGAAGACGCAGAGTCCTGTTGAGTGTGGGGTTGCGTAAAGGCTCCCCCAGGGAGTTCAGGTGTACCCAAAGGCTTCCGCTGAGAGCACTTTTGGATGGCAGAAAGTGGCACCGTACGTGTTTTTTCGGGTCTAACTCGGGTTCAGCTTCTTGTTGCGGTTAGGGTTATGTTTAGGGTTGTTAGGAAAGAGTGAAGACGCAGAGTCCTGTTGAGTGTGGGGTTGCGTAAAGGCTCCCCCAGGGAGTTCAGGTGTACCCAAAGGCTTCCGCTGAGAGCACTTTTGGATGGCAGAAAGTGGCACCGTACGTCTTTTTTCGGGTCTAACTCGGGTTCAGCTTCTTGTTGCGGTTAGGGTTATGTTTAGGGTTGTTAGGAAAGAGTGAAGACGCAGAGTCCTGTTGAGTGTGGGGTTGCGTAAAGGCTCCCCCAGGGAGTTCAGGTGTACCCAAAGGCTTCCGCTGAGAGCACTTTTTGATGGCAGAAAGTGGCACCGTACGTGTTTTTTCGGGTCTAACTCGGGTTCAGCTTCTTGTTGCGGTTAGGGTTATGTTTAGGGTTGTTAGGAAAGAGTGAAGACGCAGAGTCCTGTTGAGTGTGGGGTTGCATAAAGGCTCCCCCAGGGAGTTCAGGTGTACCCAAAGGCTTCCGCTGAGAGCACTTTTTGATGGCAGAAAGTGGCACCGTACGTGTTTTTTCGGGTCTAACTCGGGTTCAGCTTCTTGTTCCGGTTAGGCTTATGTTTAGGGCTGTTAGGAAAGAGTGAAGACGCAGAGTCCTGTTGAGTGTGGGGTTGCGTAAAGGCTCCCCCAGGGAGTTCAGGTGTACCCAAAGGCTTCCGCTGAGAGCACTTTTTGATGGCAGAAAGTGGCACCGTACGTGTTTTTTCGGGTCTAACTCGGGTTCAGCTTCTTGTTGCGGTTAGGGTTATGTTTAAGGTTGTTAGGAAAGAGTGAAGACGCAGAGTCCTGTTGAGTGTGGGGTTGCGTAAAGGCTCCCCGAGGGAGTTCAGGTGTACCCAAAGGCTTCCGCTGAGAGCACTTTTTGATGGCAGAAAGTGGCACCGTACGTGTTTTTTCGGGTCTAACTCGGGTTCAGCTTCTTGTTGCGGTTAGGGTTATGTTTAGGGTTGTTAGGAAAGAGTGAAGACGCAGAGTCCTGTTGAGTGTGGGGTTGCGTAAAGGCTCCCCCAGGGAGTTCAGGTGTACCCAAAGGCTTCCGCTGAGAGCACTTTTGGATGGCAGAAAGTGGCACCGTACGTGTTTTTTCGGGTCTAACTCGGGTTCAGCTTCTTGTTGCGGTTAGGGTTACGTTTAGGGTTGTTAGGAAAGAGTGAAGACGCAGAGTCCTGTTGAGTGTGGGGTTGCGTAAAGGCTCCCCCAGGGAGTTCAGGTGTACCCAAAGGCTTCCGCTGAGAGCACTTTTGGATGGCAGAAAGTGGCACCGTACGTGTATTTCGGGTCTAACTCGGGTTCAGCTTCTTGTTGCGGTTAGGGTTATGTTTAGGGTTGTTAGGAAAGAGTGAAGACGCAGAGTCCTGTTGAGTGTGGGGTTGCGTAAAGGCTCCCCCAGGGAGTTCAGGTGTACCCAAAGGCTTCCGCTGAGAGCACTTTTGGACGGCAGAAAGTGGCACCGTACGTGTTTTTTCGGGTCTAACTCGGGTTGAGCTTCTTGTTGCGGTTAGGGTTATGTTTAGGGTTGTTAGGAAAGAGTGAAGACGCAGAGTCCTGTTGAGTGTGGGGTTGCGTAAAGGCTCCCCCAGGGAGTTCAGGTGTACCCAAAGGCTTCCGCTGAGAGCACTTTTTGATGGCAGAAAGTGGCACCGTACGTGTTTTTTCGGGTCTAACTCGGGTTCAGCTTCTTGTTCCGGTTAGGGTTATGTTTAGGGTTGTTAGGAAAGAGTGAAGACGCAGAGTCCTGTTGAGTGTGGGGTTGCGTAAAGGCTCCCCCAGGGAGTTCAGGTGTACCCAAAGGCTTCCGCTGAGAGCACTTTTTGATGGCAGAAAGTGGCACCGTACGTGTTTTTTCGGGTCTAACTCGGGTTGAGCTTCTTGTTGCGGTTAGGGTTATGTTTAGGGTTGTTAGGAAAGAGTGAAGACGCAGAGTCCTGTTGAGTGTGGGGTTGCGTAAAGGCTCCCCCAGGGAGTTCAGGTGTACCCAAAGGCTTCCGCTGAGAGCACTTTTGGATGGCAGAAAGTGGCACCGTACGTGTTTTTTCGGGTCTAACTCGGGTTCAGCTTCTTGTTCCGGATAGGCTTATGTTTAGGGTTGTTAGGAAAGAGTGAAGACGCAGAGTCCTGTTGAGTGTGGGGTTGTGTAAAGGCTCCCCCAGGGAGTTCAGGTGTACCCAAAGGCTTCCGCTGAGAGCACTTTTTGATGGCAGAAAGTGGCACCGTACGTGTTTTTTCGGGTCTAACTCGGGTTCAGCTTCTTGTTGCGGTTAGGGTTATGTTTAGGGTTGTTAGGAAAGAGTGAAGACGCAGAGTCCTGTTGAGTGTGGGGTTGCGTAAAGGCTCCCCCAGGGAGTTCAGGTGTACCCAAAGGCTTCCGCTGAGAGCACTTTTTGATGGCAGAAAGTGGCACCGTACGTGTTTTTTCGGGTCTAACTCGGGTTCAGCTTCTTGTTGCGGTTAGGGTTATGTTTAGGGTTGTTAGGAAAGAGTGAAGACGCAGAGTCCTGTTGAGTGTGGGGTTGCGTAAAGGCTCCCCCAGGGAGTTCAGGTGTACCCAAAGGCTTCCGCTGAGAGCACTTTTGGATGGCAGAAAGTGGCACCGTACGTCTTTTTTCGGGTCTAACTCGGGTTGAGCTTCTTGTTGCGGTTAGGGTTATGTTTAGGGTTGTTAGGAAAGAGTGAAGACGCAGAGTCCTGTTGAGTGTGGGGTTGCGTAAAGGCTCCCCCAGGGAGTTCAGGTGTACCCAAAGGCTTCCGCTGAGAGCACTTTTTGATGGCAGAAAGTGGCACCGTACGTGTTTTTTCGGGTCTAACTCGGGTTCAGCTTCTTGTTGCGGTTAGGGTTATGTTTAGGGTTGTTAGGAAAGAGTGAAGACGCAGAGTCCTGTTGAGTGTGGGGTTGCATAAAGGCTCCCCCAGGGAGTTCAGGTGTACCCAAAGGCTTCCGCTGAGAGCACTTTTTGATGGCAGAAAGTGGCACCGTACGTGTTTTTTCGGGTCTAACTCGGGTTCAGCTTCTTGTTGCGGTTAGGGTTATGTTTAGGGTTGTTAGGAAAGAGTGAAGACGCAGAGTCCTGTTGAGTGTGGGGTTGCGTAAAGGCTCCCCCAGGGAGTTCAGGTGTACCCAAAGGCTTCCGCTGAGAGCACTTTTGGACGGCAGAAAGTGGCACCGTACGTGTTTTTTCGGGTCTAACTCGGGTTGAGCTTCTTGTTGCGGTTAGGGTTATGTTTAGGGTTGTTAGGAAAGAGTGAAGACGCAGAGTCCTGTTGAGTGTGGGGTTGCGTAAAGGCTCCCCCAGGGAGTTCAGGTGTACCCAAAGGCTTCCGCTGAGAGCACTTTTTGATGGCAGAAAGTGGCACCGTACGTGTTTTTTCGGGTCTAACTCGGGTTCAGCTTCTTGTTCCGGTTAGGGTTATGTTTAGGGTTGTTAGGAAAGAGTGAAGACGCAGAGTCCTGTTGAGTGTGGGGTTGCGTAAAGGCTCCCCCAGGGAGTTCAGGTGTACCCAAAGGCTTCCGCTGAGAGCACTTTTTGATGGCAGAAAGTGGCACCGTACGTGTTTTTTCGGGTCTAACTCGGGTTGAGCTTCTTGTTGCGGTTAGGGTTATGTTTAGGGTTGTTAGGAAAGAGTGAAGACGCAGAGTCCTGTTGAGTGTGGGGTTGCGTAAAGGCTCCCCCAGGGAGTTCAGGTGTACCCAAAGGCTTCCGCTGAGAGCACTTTTGGATGGCAGAAAGTGGCACCGTACGTGTTTTTTCGGGTCTAACTCGGGTTCAGCTTCTTGTTCCGGATAGGCTTATGTTTAGGGTTGTTAGGAAAGAGTGAAGACGCAGAGTCCTGTTGAGTGTGGGGTTGTGTAAAGGCTCCCCCAGGGAGTTCAGGTGTACCCAAAGGCTTCCGCTGAGAGCACTTTTTGATGGCAGAAAGTGGCACCGTACGTGTTTTTTCGGGTCTAACTCGGGTTCAGCTTCTTGTTGCGGTTAGGGTTATGTTTAGGGTTGTTAGGAAAGAGTGAAGACGCAGAGTCCTGTTGAGTGTGGGGTTGCGTAAAGGCTCCCCCAGGGAGTTCAGGTGTACCCAAAGGCTTCCGCTGAGAGCACTTTTTGATGGCAGAAAGTGGCACCGTACGTGTTTTTTCGGGTCTAACTCGGGTTCAGCTTCTTGTTGCGGTTAGGGTTATGTTTAGGGTTGTTAGGAAAGAGTGAAGACGCAGAGTCCTGTTGAGTGTGGGGTTGCGTAAAGGCTCCCCCAGGGAGTTCAGGTGTACCCAAAGGCTTCCGCTGAGAGCACTTTTGGATGGCAGAAAGTGGCACCGTACGTCTTTTTTCGGGTCTAACTCGGGTTGAGCTTCTTGTTGCGGTTAGGGTTATGTTTAGGGTTGTTAGGAAAGAGTGAAGACGCAGAGTCCTGTTGAGTGTGGGGTTGCGTAAAGGCTCCCCCAGGGAGTTCAGGTGTACCCAAAGGCTTCCGCTGAGAGCACTTTTTGATGGCAGAAAGTGGCACCGTACGTGTTTTTTCGGGTCTAACTCGGGTTCAGCTTCTTGTTGCGGTTAGGGTTATGTTTAGGGTTGTTAGGAAAGAGTGAAGACGCAGAGTCCTGTTGAGTGTGGGGTTGCATAAAGGCTCCCCCAGGGAGTTCAGGTGTACCCAAAGGCTTCCGCTGAGAGCACTTTTTGATGGCAGAAAGTGGCACCGTACGTGTTTTTTCGGGTCTAACTCGGGTTCAGCTTCTTGTTGCGGTTAGGGTTATGTTTAGGGTTGTTAGGAAAGAGTGAAGACGCAGAGTCCTGTTGAGTGTGGGGTTGCGTAAAGGCTCCCCCAGGGAGTTCAGGTGTACCCAAAGGCTTCCGCTGAGAGCACTTTTGGATGGCAGAAAGTGGCACCGTACGTGTTTTTTCGGGTCTAACTCGGGTTCAGCTTCTTGTTGCGGTTAGGCTTATGTTTAGGGTTGTTAGGAAAGAGTGAAGACGCAGAGTCCTGTTGAGTGTGGGGTTGCGTAAAGGCTCCCCCAGGGAGTTCAGGTGTACCCAAAGGCTTCCGCTGAGAGCACTTTTTGATGACAGAAAGTGGCACCGTACGTGTTTTTTCGGGTCTAACTCAGGTTCAGCTTCTTGTTGCGGTTAGGGTTATGTTTAGGGTTGTTAGGAAAGAGTGAAGACGCAGAGTCCTGTTGAGTGTGGGGTTGCGTAAAGGCTCCCCCAGGGAGTTCAGGTGTACCCAAAGGCTTCCGCTGAGAGCACTTTTTGATGGCAGAAAGTGGCACCGTACGTGTTTTTTCGGGTCTAACTCGGGTTCAGCTTCTTGTTGCGGTTAGGGTTATGTTTAGGGTTGTTAGGAAAGAGTGAAGACGCAGAGTCCTGTTGAGTGTGGGGTTGCGTAAAGGCTCCCCCAGGGAGTTCAGGTGTACCCAAAGGCTTCCGCTGAGAGCACTTTTTGATGGCAGAAAGTGGCACCGTCCGTGTTTTTTCGGGTCTAACTCGGGTTGAGCTTCTTGTTGCGGTTAGGGTTATGTTTAGGGTTGTTAGGAAAGAGTGAAGACGCAGAGTCCTGTTGAGTGTGGGGTTGCGTAAAGGCTCCCCCAGGGAGTTCAGGTGTACCCAAAGGCTTCCGCTGAGAGCACTTTTGGATGGCAGAAAGTGGCACCGTACGTGTTTTTTCGGGTCTAACTCGGGTTGAGCTTCTTGTTGCGGTTAGGGTTATGTTTAGGGTTGTTAGGAAAGAGTGAAGACGCAGAGTCCTGTTGAGTGTGGGGTTGCGTAAAGGCTCCCCCAGGGAGTTCAGGTGTACCCAAAGGCTTCCGCTGAGAGCACTTTTTGATGGCAGAAAGTGGCACCGTACGTGTTTTTTCGGGTCTAACTCGGGTTCAGCTTCTTGTTGCGGTTAGGGTTATGTTTAGGGTTGCTAGGAAAGAGTGAAGACGCAGAGTCCTGTTGAGTGTGGGGTTGCGTAAAGGCTCCCCCAGGGAGTTCAGGTGTACCCAAAGGCTTCCGCTGAGAGCACTTTTGGATGGCAGAAAGTGGCACCGTACGTGTTTTTTCGGGTCTAACTCGGGTTCAGCTTCTTGTTGCAGTTAGGGTTAGGTTTAGGGTTGTTAGGAAAGAGTGAAGACGCAGAGTCCTGTTGAGTGTGGGGTTGCGTAAAGGCTCCCCCAGGGAGTTCAGGTGTACCCAAAGGCTTCCGCTGAGAGCACTTTTTGATGGCAGAAAGTGGCACCGTACGTGTTTTTTCGGGTCTAACTCGGGTTCAGCTTCTTGTTGCGGTTAGGGTTATGTTTAGGGTTGTTAGGAAAGAGTGAAGACGCAGAGTCCTGTTGAGTGTGGGGTTGCGTAAAGGCTCCCCCAGGGAGTTCAGGTGTACCCAAAGGCTTCCGCTGAGAGCACTTTTTGATGGCAGAAAGTGGCACCGTACGTGTTTTTTCGGGTCTAACTCGGGTTGAGCTTCTTGTTGCGGTTAGGGTTATGTTTAGGGTTGTTAGGAAAGAGTGAAGACGCAGAGTCCTGTTGAGTGTGGGGTTGCGTAAAGGCTCCCCCAGGGAGTTCAGGTGTACCCAAAGGCTTCCGCTGAGAGCACTTTTTGATGGCAGAAAGTGGCACCGTACGTGTTTTTTCGGGTCTAACTCGGGTTGAGCTTCTTGTTGCGGTTAGGGTTATGTTTAGGGTTGTTAGGAAAGAGTGAAGACGCAGAGTCCTGTTGAGTGTGGGGTTGCGTAAAGGCTCCCCCAGGGAGTTCAGGTGTACCCAAAGGCTTCCGCTGAGAGCACTTTTTGATGGCAGAAAGTGGCACCGTACGTGTTTTTTCGGGTCTAACTCGGGTTGAGCTTCTTGTTGCGGTTAGGGTTATGTTTAGGGTTGCTAGGAAAGAGTGAAGACGCAGAGTCCTGTTGAGTGTGGGGTTGCGTAAAGGCTCCCCCAGGGAGTTCAGGTGTACCCAAAGGCTTCCGCTGAGAGCACTTTTGGATGGCAGAAAGTGGCACCGTACGTGTTTTTTCGGGTCTAACTCGGGTTCAGCTTCTTGTTGCGGTCAGGGTTATGTTTAGGGTTGTTAGGAAAGAGTGAAGACGCAGAGTCCTGTTGAGTGTGGGGTTGCGTAAAGGCTCCCCCAGGGAGTTCAGGTGTACCCAAAGGCTTCCGCTGAGAGCACTTTTGGATGGCAGAAAGTGGCACCGTACGTGTTTTTTCGGGTCTAACTCGGGTTGAGCTTCTTGTTGCGGTTAGGGTTATGTTTAGGGTTGTTAGGAAAGAGTGAAGACGCAGAGTCCTGTTGAGTGTGGGGTTGCGTAAAGGCTCCCCCAGGGAGTTCAGGTGTACCCAAAGGCTTCCGCTGAGAGCACTTTTTGATGGCAGAAAGTGGCACCGTACGTGTTTTTTCGGGTCTAACTCGGGTTCAGCTTCTTGTTCCGGTTAGGGTTATGTTTAGGGTTGTTAGGAAAGAGTGAAGACGCAGAGTCCTGTTGAGTGTGGGGTTGCGTAAAGGCTCCCCCAGGGAGTTCAGGTGTACCCAAAGGCTTCCGCTGAGAGCACTTTTGGATGGCAGAAAGTGGCACCGTACGTGTTTTTTCGGGTCTAACTCGGGTTCAGCTTCTTGTTGCGGTTAGGGTTATGTTTAGGGTTGTTAGGAAAGAGTGAAGACGCAGAGTCCTGTTGAGTGTGGGGTTGCGTAAAGGCTCCCCCAGGGAGTTCAGGTGTACCCAAAGGCTTCCGCTGAGAGCACTTTTTGATGGCAGAAAGTGGCACCGTACGTGTTTTTTCGGGTCTAACTCGGGTTGAGCTTCTTGTTGCGGTTAGGGTTATGTTTAGGGTTGTTAGGAAAGAGTGAAGACGCAGAGTCCTGTTGAGTGTGGGGTTGCGTAAAGGCTCCCCCAGGGAGTTCAGGTGTACCCAAAGGCTTCCGCTGAGAGCACTTTTTGATGGCAGAAAGTGGCACCGTACGTGTTTTTTCGGGTCTAACTCGGGTTCAGCTTCTTGTTGCGGTTAGGGTTATGTTTAGGGTTGCTAGGAAAGAGTGAAGACGCAGAGTCCTGTTGAGTGTGGGGTTGCGTAAAGGCTCCCCCAGGGAGTTCAGGTGTACCCAAAGGCTTCCGCTGAGAGCACTTTTGGATGGCAGAAAGTGGCACCGTACGTGTTTTTTCGGGTCTAACTCGGGTTCAGCTTCTTGTTGCGGTCAGGGTTATGTTTAGGGTTGTTAGGAAAGAGTGAAGACGCAGAGTCCTGTTGAGTGTGGGGTTGCGTAAAGGCTCCCCCAGGGAGTTCAGGTGTACCCAAAGGCTTCCGCTGAGAGCACTTTTGGATGGCAGAAAGTGGCACCGTACGTGTTTTTTCGGGTCTAACTCGGGTTCAGCTTCTTGTTGCGGTTAGGGTTATGTTTAGGGTTGTTAGGAAAGAGTGAAGACGCAGAGTCCTGTTGAGTGTGGGGTTGCGTAAAGGCTCCCCCAGGGAGTTCAGGTGTACCCAAAGGCTTCCGCTGAGAGCACTTTTTGATGGCAGAAAGTGGCACCGTACGTGTTTTTTCGGGTCTAACTCGGGTTCAGCTTCTTGTTGCGGTTAGGGTTAGGTTTAGGGTTGTTAGGAAAGAGTGAAGACGCAGAGTCCTGTTGAGTGTGGGGTTGCGTAAAGGCTCCCCCAGGGAGTTCAGGTGTACCCAAAGGCTTCCGCTGAGAGCACTTTTTGATGGCAGAAAGTGGCACCGTACGTGTTTTTTCGGGTCTAACTCGGGTTCAGCTTCTTGTTGCGGTTAGGGTTATGTTTAGGGTTGTTAGGAAAGAGTGAAGACGCAGAGTCCTGTTGAGTGTGGGGTTGCGTAAAGGCTCCCCCAGGGAGTTCAGGTGTACCCAAAGGCTTCCGCTGAGAGCACTTTTTGATGGCAGAAAGTGGCACCGTACGTGTTTTTTCGGGTCTAACTCGGGTTGAGCTTCTTGTTGCGGTTAGGGTTATGTTTAGGGTTGCTAGGAAAGAGTGAAGACGCAGAGTCCTGTTGAGTGTGGGGTTGCATAAAGGCTCCCCCAGGGAGTTCAGGTGTACCCAAAGGCTTCCGCTGAGAGCACTTTTGGATGGCAGAAAGTGGCACCGTACGTGTTTTTTCGGGTCTAACTCGGGTTCAGCTTCTTGTTGCGGTCAGGGTTATGTTTAGGGTTGTTAGGAAAGAGTGAAGACGCAGAGTCCTGTTGAGTGTGGGGTTGCGTAAAGGCTCCCCCAGGGAGTTCAGGTGTACCCAAAGGCTTCCGCTGAGAGCACTTTTGGATGGCAGAAAGTGGCACCGTACGTGTTTTTTCGGGTCTAACTCGGGTTCAGCTTCTTGTTGCGGTTAGGGTTATGTTTAGGGTTGTTAGGAAAGAGTGAAGACGCAGAGTCCTGTTGAGTGTGGGGTTGCGTAAAGGCTCCCCCAGGGAGTTCAGGTGTACCCAAAGGCTTCCGCTGAGAGCACTTTTTGATGGCAGAAAGTGGCACCGTACGTGTTTTTTCGGGTCTAACTCGGGTTCAGCTTCTTGTTCCGGTTAGGGTTATGTTTAGGGTTGTTAGGAAAGAGTGAAGACGCAGAGTCCTGTTGAGTGTGGGGTTGCGTAAAGGCTCCCCCAGGGAGTTCAGGTGTACCCAAAGGCTTCCGCTGAGAGCACTTTTGGATGGCAGAAAGTGGCACCGTACGTGTTTTTTCGGGTCTAACTCGGGTTGAGCTTCTTTCTGCGGTTAGGGTTATGTTTAGGGTTGTTAGGAAAGAGTGAAGACGCAGAGTCCTGTTGAGTGTGGGGTTGCGTAAAGGCTCCCCCAGGGAGTTCAGGTGTACCCAAAGGCTTCCGCTGAGAGCACTTTTTGATGGCAGAAAGTGGCACCGTACGTGTTTTTTCGGGTCTAACTCGGGTTCAGCTTCTTGTTGCGGTTAGGGTTATGTTTAGGGTTGTTAGGAAAGAGTGAAGACGCAGAGTCCTGTTGAGTGTGGGGTTGCGTAAAGGCTCCCCCAGGGAGTTCAGGTGTACCCAAAGGCTTCCGCTGAGAGCACTTTTGGATGGCAGAAAGTGGCACCGTACGTGTTTTTTCGGGTCTAACTCGGGTTCAGCTTCTTGTTCCGGTTAGGCTTATGTTTAGGGTTGTTAGGAAAGAGTGAAGACGCAGAGTCCTGTTGAGTGTGGGGTTGCGTAAAGGCTCCCCCAGGGAGTTCAGGTGTACCCAAAGGCTTCCGCTGAGAGCACTTTTTGATGGCAGAAAGTGGCACCGTACGTGTTTTTTCGGGTCTAACTCGCGTTCAGCTTCTTGTTGCGGTTAGGGTTATGTTTAGGGTTGTTAGGAAAGAGTGAAGACGCAGAGTCCTGTTGAGTGTGGGGTTGCGTAAAGGCTCCCCCAGGGAGTTCAGGTGTACCCAAAGGCTTCCGCTGAGAGCACTTTTTGATGGCAGAAAGTGGCACCGTACGTCTTTTTTCGGGTCTAACTCGGGTTCAGCTTCTTGTTCCGGTTAGGGTTATGTTTAGGGTTGTTAGGAAAGAGTGAAGACGCAGAGTCCTGTTGAGTGTGGGGTTGCGTAAAGGCTCCCCCAGGGAGTTCAGGTGTACCCAAAGGCTTCCGCTGAGAGCACTTTTTGATGGCAGAAAGTGGCACCGTACGTGTTTTTTCGGGTCTAACTCGGGTTGAGCTTCTTGTTGCGGTTAGGGTTATGTTTAGGGTTGTTAGGAAAGAGTGAAGACGCAGAGTCCTGTTGAGTGTGGGGTTGCGTAAAGGCTCCCCCAGGGAGTTCAGGTGTACCCAAAGGCTTCCGCTGAGAGCACTTTTTGATGGCAGAAAGTGGCACCGTACGTGTTTTTTCGGGTCTAACTCGGGTTCAGCTTCTTGTTGCGGTTAGGGTTATGTTTAGGGTTGTTAGGAAAGAGTGAAGACGCAGAGTCCTGTTGAGTGTGGGGTTGCGTAAAGGCTCCCCCAGGGAGTTCAGGTGTACCCAAAGGCTTCCGCTGAGAGCACTTTTTGATGGCAGAAAGTGGCACCGTACGTGTTTTTTCGGGTCTAACTCGGGTTGAGCTTCTTGTTGCGGTTAGGGTTATGTTTAGGGTTGCTAGGAAAGAGTGAAGACGCAGAGTCCTGTTGAGTGTGGGGTTGCGTAAAGGCTCCCCCAGGGAGTTCAGGTGTACCCAAAGGCTTCCGCTGAGAGCACTTTTGGATGGCAGAAAGTGGCACCGTACGTGTTTTTTCGGGTCTAACTCGGGTTCAGCTTCTTGTTGCGGTCAGGGTTATGTTTAGGGTTGTTAGGAAAGAGTGAAGACGCAGAGTCCTGTTGAGTGTGGGGTTGCGTAAAGGCTCCCCCAGGGAGTTCAGGTGTACCCAAAGGCTTCCGCTGAGAGCACTTTTTGATGGCAGAAAGTGGCACCGTACGTGTTTTTTCGGGTCTAACTCGGGTTCAGCTTCTTGTTGCGGTTAGGGTTATGTTTAGGGTTGTTAGGAAAGAGTGAAGACGCAGAGTCCTGTTGAGTGTGGGGTTGCGTAAAGGCTCCCCCAGGGAGTTCAGGTGTACCCAAAGGCTTCCGCTGAGAGCACTTTTTGATGGCAGAAAGTGGCACCGTACGTGTTTTTTCGGGTCTAACTCGGGTTCAGCTTCTTGTTGCGGTTAGGGTTATGTTTAGGGTTGTTAGGAAAGAGTGAAGACGCAGAGTCCTGTTGAGTGTGGGGTTGCGTAAAGGCTCCCCCAGGGAGTTCAGGTGTACCCAAAGGCTTCCGCTGAGAGCACTTTTTGATGGCAGAAAGTGGCACCGTACGTGTTTTTTCGGGTCTAACTCGGTTTGAGCTTCTTTCTGCGGTTAGGGTTATGTTTAGGGTTGTTAGGAAAGAGTGAAGACGCAGAGTCCTGTTGAGTGTGGGGTTGCGTAAAGGCTCCCCCAGGGAGTTCAGGTGTACCCAAAGGCTTCCGCTGAGAGCACTTTTTGATGGCAGAAAGTGGCACCGTACGTGTTTTTTCGGGTCTAACTCGGGTTCAGCTTCTTGTTGCGGTTAGGGTTATGTTTAGGGTTGTTAGGAAAGAGTGAAGACGCAGAGTCCTGTTGAGTGTGGGGTTGCGTAAAGGCTCCCCCAGGGAGTTCAGGTGTACCCAAAGGCTTCCGCTGAGAGCACTTTTGGATGGCAGAAAGTGGCACCGTACGTGTTTTTTCGGGTCTAACTCGGGTTCAGCTTCTTGTTCCGGTTAGGCTTATGTTTAGGGTTGTTAGGAAAGAGTGAAGACGCAGAGTCCTGTTGAGTGTGGGGTTGCGTAAAGGCTCCCCCAGGGAGTTCAGGTGTACCCAAAGGCTTCCGCTGAGAGCACTTTTTGATGGCAGAAAGTGGCACCGTACGTGTTTTTTCGGGTCTAACTCGCGTTCAGCTTCTTGTTGCGGTTAGGGTTATGTTTAGGGTTGTTAGGAAAGAGTGAAGACGCAGAGTCCTGTTGAGTGTGGGGTTGCGTAAAGGCTCCCCCAGGGAGTTCAGGTGTACCCAAAGGCTTCCGCTGAGAGCACTTTTTGATGGCAGAAAGTGGCACCGTACGTGTTTTTTCGGGTCTAACTCGGGTTCAGCTTCTTGTTGCGGTTAGGGTTATGTTTAGGGTTGTTAGGAAAGAGTGAAGACGCAGAGTCCTGTTGAGTGTGGGGTTGCGTAAAGGCTCCCCCAGGGAGTTCAGGTGTACCCAAAGGCTTCCGCTGAGAGCACTTTTGGATGGCAGAAAGTGGCACCGTACGTGTTTTTTCGGGTCTAACTCGGGTTCAGCTTCTTGTTGCGGTTAGGGTTATGTTTAGGGTTGTTAGGAAAGAGTGAAGACGCAGAGTCCTGTTGAGTGTGGGGTTGCGTAAAGGCTCCCCCAGGGAGTTCAGGTGTACCCAAAGGCTTCCGCTGAGAGCACTTTTTGATGGCAGAAAGTGGCACCGTACGTGTTTTTTCGGGTCTAACTCGGGTTCAGCTTCTTGTTGCGGTTAGGGTTATGTTTAGGGTTGCTAGGAAAGAGTGAAGACGCAGAGTCCTGTTGAGTGTGGGGTTGCGTAAAGGCTCCCCCAGGGAGTTCAGGTGTACCCAAAGGCTTCCGCTGAGAGCACTTTTGGATGGCAGAAAGTGGCACCGTACGTGTTTTTTCGGGTCTAACTCGGGTTGAGCTTCTTGTTGCGGTTAGGGTTAGGTTTAGGGTTGTTAGGAAAGAGTGAAGACGCAGAGTCCTGTTGAGTGTGGGGTTGCGTAAAGGCTCCCCCAGGGAGTTCAGGTGTACCCAAAGGCTTCCGCTGAGAGCACTTTTTGATGGCAGAAAGTGGCACCGTACGTGTTTTTTCGGGTCTAACTCGGGTTCAGCTTCTTGTTGCGGTTAGGGTTATGTTTAGGGTTGTTAGGAAAGAGTGAAGACGCAGAGTCCTGTTGAGTGTGGGGTTGCGTAAAGGCTCCCCCAGGGAGTTCAGGTGTACCCAAAGGCTTCCGCTGAGAGCACTTTTTGATGGCAGAAAGTGGCACCGTACGTGTTTTTTCGGGTCTAACTCGGGTTGAGCTTCTTGTTGCGGTTAGGGTTATGTTTAGGGTTGCTAGGAAAGAGTGAAGACGCAGAGTCCTGTTGAGTGTGGGGTTGCATAAAGGCTCCCCCAGGGAGTTCAGGTGTACCCAAAGGCTTCCGCTGAGAGCACTTTTGGATGGCAGAAAGTGGCACCGTACGTGTTTTTTCGGGTCTAACTCGGGTTCAGCTTCTTGTTGCGGTCAGGGTTATGTTTAGGGTTGTTAGGAAAGAGTGAAGACGCAGAGTCCTGTTGAGTGTGGGGTTGCGTAAAGGCTCCCCCAGGGAGTTCAGGTGTACCCAAAGGCTTCCGCTGAGAGCACTTTTGGATGGCAGAAAGTGGCACCGTACGTGTTTTTTCGGGTCTAACTCGGGTTCAGCTTCTTGTTGCGGTTAGGGTTATGTTTAGGGTTGTTAGGAAAGAGTGAAGACGCAGAGTCCTGTTGAGTGTGGGGTTGCGTAAAGGCTCCCCCAGGGAGTTCAGGTGTACCCAAAGGCTTCCGCTGAGAGCACTTTTTGATGGCAGAAAGTGGCACCGTACGTGTTTTTTCGGGTCTAACTCGGGTTCAGCTTCTTGTTCCGGTTAGGGTTATGTTTAGGGTTGTTAGGAAAGAGTGAAGACGCAGAGTCCTGTTGAGTGTGGGGTTGCGTAAAGGCTCCCCCAGGGAGTTCAGGTGTACCCAAAGGCTTCCGCTGAGAGCACTTTTGGATGGCAGAAAGTGGCACCGTACGTGTTTTTTCGGGTCTAACTCGGGTTGAGCTTCTTTCTGCGGTTAGGGTTATGTTTAGGGTTGTTAGGAAAGAGTGAAGACGCAGAGTCCTGTTGAGTGTGGGGTTGCGTAAAGGCTCCCCCAGGGAGTTCAGGTGTACCCAAAGGCTTCCGCTGAGAGCACTTTTTGATGGCAGAAAGTGGCACCGTACGTGTTTTTTCGGGTCTAACTCGGGTTCAGCTTCTTGTTGCGGTTAGGGTTATGTTTAGGGTTGTTAGGAAAGAGTGAAGACGCAGAGTCCTGTTGAGTGTGGGGTTGCGTAAAGGCTCCCCCAGGGAGTTCAGGTGTACCCAAAGGCTTCCGCTGAGAGCACTTTTGGATGGCAGAAAGTGGCACCGTACGTGTTTTTTCGGGTCTAACTCGGGTTCAGCTTCTTGTTCCGGTTAGGCTTATGTTTAGGGTTGTTAGGAAAGAGTGAAGACGCAGAGTCCTGTTGAGTGTGGGGTTGCGTAAAGGCTCCCCCAGGGAGTTCAGGTGTACCCAAAGGCTTCCGCTGAGAGCACTTTTTGATGGCAGAAAGTGGCACCGTACGTGTTTTTTCGGGTCTAACTCGGGTTCAGCTTCTTGTTGCGGTTAGGGTTATGTTTAGGGTTGTTAGGAAAGAGTGAAGACGCAGAGTCCTGTTGAGTGTGGGGTTGCGTAAAGGCTCCCCCAGGGAGTTCAGGTGTACCCAAAGGCTTCCGCTGAGAGCACTTTTTGATGGCAGAAAGTGGCACCGTACGTCTTTTTTCGGGTCTAACTCGGGTTCAGCTTCTTGTTGCGGTTAGGGTTATGTTTAGGGTTGTTAGGAAAGAGTGAAGACGCAGAGTCCTGTTGAGTGTGGGGTTGCGTAAAGGCTCCCCCAGGGAGTTCAGGTGTACCCAAAGGCTTCCGCTGAGAGCACTTTTTGATGGCAGAAAGTGGCACCGTACGTGTTTTTTCGGGTCTAACTCGGGTTGAGCTTCTTGTTGCGGTTAGGGTTATGTTTAGGGTTGTTAGGAAAGAGTGAAGACGCAGAGTCCTGTTGAGTGTGGGGTTGCGTAAAGGCTCCCCCAGGGAGTTCAGGTGTACCCAAAGGCTTCCGCTGAGAGCACTTTTTGATGGCAGAAAGTGGCACCGTACGTGTTTTTTCGGGTCTAACTCGGGTTCAGCTTCTTGTTGCGGTTAGGGTTATGTTTAGGGTTGTTAGGAAAGAGTGAAGACGCAGAGTCCTGTTGAGTGTGGGGTTGCGTAAAGGCTCCCCCAGGGAGTTCAGGTGTACCCAAAGGCTTCCGCTGAGAGCACTTTTTGATGGCAGAAAGTGGCACCGTACGTGTTTTTTCGGGTCTAACTCGGGTTGAGCTTCTTGTTGCGGTTAGGGTTATGTTTAGGGTTGCTAGGAAAGAGTGAAGACGCAGAGTCCTGTTGAGTGTGGGGTTGCGTAAAGGCTCCCCCAGGGAGTTCAGGTGTACCCAAAGGCTTCCGCTGAGAGCACTTTTGGATGGCAGAAAGTGGCACCGTACGTGTTTTTTCGGGTCTAACTCGGGTTCAGCTTCTTGTTGCGGTCAGGGTTATGTTTAGGGTTGTTAGGAAAGAGTGAAGACGCAGAGTCCTGTTGAGTGTGGGGTTGCGTAAAGGCTCCCCCAGGGAGTTCAGGTGTACCCAAAGGCTTCCGCTGAGAGCACTTTTGGATGGCAGAAAGTGGCACCGTACGTGTTTTTTCGGGTCTAACTCGGGTTCAGCTTCTTGTTGCGGTTAGGGTTATGTTTAGGGTTGTTAGGAAAGAGTGAAGACGCAGAGTCCTGTTGAGTGTGGGGTTGCGTAAAGGCTCCCCCAGGGAGTTCAGGTGTACCCAAAGGCTTCCGCTGAGAGCACTTTTTGATGGCAGAAAGTGGCACCGTACGTGTTTTTTCGGGTCTAACTCGGGTTCAGCTTCTTGTTGCGGTTAGGGTTATGTTTAGGGTTGTTAGGAAAGAGTGAAGACGCAGAGTCCTGTTGAGTGTGGGGTTGCGTAAAGGCTCCCCCAGGGAGTTCAGGTGTACCCAAAGGCTTCCGCTGAGAGCACTTTTGGATGGCAGAAAGTGGCACCGTACGTGTTTTTTCGGGTCTAACTCGGGTTGAGCTTCTTTCTGCGGTTAGGGTTATGTTTAGGGTTGTTAGGAAAGAGTGAAGACGCAGAGTCCTGTTGAGTGTGGGGTTGCGTAAAGGCTCCCCCAGGGAGTTCAGGTGTACCCAAAGGCTTCCGCTGAGAGCACTTTTTGATGGCAGAAAGTGGCACCGTACGTGTTTTTTCGGGTCTAACTCGGGTTCAGCTTCTTGTTGCGGTTAGGGTTATGTTTAGGGTTGTTAGGAAAGAGTGAAGACGCAGAGTCCTGTTGAGTGTGGGGTTGCGTAAAGGCTCCCCCAGGGAGTTCAGGTGTACCCAAAGGCTTCCGCTGAGAGCACTTTTGGATGGCAGAAAGTGGCACCGTACGTGTTTTTTCGGGTCTAACTCGGGTTCAGCTTCTTGTTCCGGTTAGGCTTATGTTTAGGGTTGTTAGGAAAGAGTGAAGACGCAGAGTCCTGTTGAGTGTGGGGTTGCGTAAAGGCTCCCCCAGGGAGTTCAGGTGTACCCAAAGGCTTCCGCTGAGAGCACTTTTTGATGGCAGAAAGTGGCACCGTACGTGTTTTTTCGGGTCTAACTCGCGTTCAGCTTCTTGTTGCGGTTAGGGTTATGTTTAGGGTTGTTAGGAAAGAGTGAAGACGCAGAGTCCTGTTGAGTGTGGGGTTGCGTAAAGGCTCCCCCAGGGAGTTCAGGTGTACCCAAAGGCTTCCGCTGAGAGCACTTTTTGATGGCAGAAAGTGGCACCGTACGTGTTTTTTCGGGTCTAACTCGGGTTCAGCTTCTTGTTGCGGTTAGGGTTATGTTTAGGGTTGTTAGGAAAGAGTGAAGACGCAGAGTCCTGTTGAGTGTGGGGTTGCGTAAAGGCTCCCCCAGGGAGTTCAGGTGTACCCAAAGGCTTCCGCTGAGAGCACTTTTTGATGGCAGAAAGTGGCACCGTACGTGTTTTTTCGGGTCTAACTCGGGTTCAGCTTCTTGTTGCGGTTAGGGTTATGTTTAGGGTTGTTAGGAAAGAGTGAAGACGCAGAGTCCTGTTGAGTGTGGGGTTGCGTAAAGGCTCCCCCAGGGAGTTCAGGTGTACCCAAAGGCTTCCGCTGAGAGCACTTTTTGATGGCAGAAAGTGGCACCGTACGTGTTTTTTCGGGTCTAACTCGGGTTCAGCTTCTTGTTGCGGTTAGGGTTATGTTTAGGGTTGCTAGGAAAGAGTGAAGACGCAGAGTCCTGTTGAGTGTGGGGTTGCGTAAAGGCTCCCCCAGGGAGTTCAGGTGTACCCAAAGGCTTCCGCTGAGAGCACTTTTGGATGGCAGAAAGTGGCACCGTACGTGTTTTTTCGGGTCTAACTCGGGTTGAGCTTCTTGTTGCGGTTAGGGTTAGGTTTAGGGTTGTTAGGAAAGAGTGAAGACGCAGAGTCCTGTTGAGTGTGGGGTTGCGTAAAGGCTCCCCCAGGGAGTTCAGGTGTACCCAAAGGCTTCCGCTGAGAGCACTTTTTGATGGCAGAAAGTGGCACCGTACGTGTTTTTTCGGGTCTAACTCGGGTTCAGCTTCTTGTTGCGGTTAGGGTTATGTTTAGGGTTGTTAGGAAAGAGTGAAGACGCAGAGTCCTGTTGAGTGTGGGGTTGCGTAAAGGCTCCCCCAGGGAGTTCAGGTGTACCCAAAGGCTTCCGCTGAGAGCACTTTTTGATGGCAGAAAGTGGCACCGTACGTGTTTTTTCGGGTCTAACTCGGGTTCAGCTTCTTGTTGCGGTTAGGGTTATGTTTAGGGTTGTTAGGAAAGAGTGAAGACGCAGAGTCCTGTTGAGTGTGGGGTTGCGTAAAGGCTCCCCCAGGGAGTTCAGGTGTACCCAAAGGCTTCCGCTGAGAGCACTTTTGGATGGCAGAAAGTGGCACCGTACGTGTTTTTTCGGGTCTAACTCGGGTTGAGCTTCTTGTTGCGGTTAGGGTTATGTTTAGGGTTGTTAGGAAAGAGTGAAGACGCAGAGTCCTGTTGAGTGTGGGGTTGCGTAAAGGCTCCCCCAGGGAGTTCAGGTGTACCCAAAGGCTTCCGCTGAGAGCACTTTTTGATGGCAGAAAGTGGCACCGTACGTGTTTTTTCGGGTCTAACTCGGGTTGAGCTTCTTGTTGCGGTTAGGGTTATGTTTAGGGTTGTTAGGAAAGAGTGAAGACGCAGAGTCCTGTTGAGTGTGGGGTTGCGTAAAGGCTCCCCCAGGGAGTTCAGGTGTACCCAAAGGCTTCCGCTGAGAGCACTTTTTGATGGCAGAAAGTGGCACCGTACGTGTTTTTTCGGGTCTAACTCGGGTTCAGCTTCTTGTTGCGGTTAGGGTTATGTTTAGGGTTGCTAGGAAAGAGTGAAGACGCAGAGTCCTGTTGAGTGTGGGGTTGCGTAAAGGCTCCCCCAGGGAGTTCAGGTGTACCCAAAGGCTTCCGCTGAGAGCACTTTTGGATGGCAGAAAGTGGCACCGTACGTGTTTTTTCGGGTCTAACTCGGGTTCAGCTTCTTGTTGCGGTCAGGGTTATGTTTAGGGTTGTTAGGAAAGAGTGAAGACGCAGAGTCCTGTTGAGTGTGGGGTTGCGTAAAGGCTCCCCCAGGGAGTTCAGGTGTACCCAAAGGCTTCCGCTGAGAGCACTTTTGGATGGCAGAAAGTGGCACCGTACGTGTTTTTTCGGGTCTAACTCGGGTTCAGCTTCTTGTTGCGGTTAGGGTTATGTTTAGGGTTGTTAGGAAAGAGTGAAGACGCAGAGTCCTGTTGAGTGTGGGGTTGCGTAAAGGCTCCCCCAGGGAGTTCAGGTGTACCCAAAGGCTTCCGCTGAGAGCACTTTTTGATGGCAGAAAGTGGCACCGTACGTGTTTTTTCGGGTCTAACTCGGGTTGAGCTTCTTGTTGCGGTTAGGGTTATGTTTAGGGTTGTTAGGAAAGAGTGAAGACGCAGAGTCCTGTTGAGTGTGGGGTTGCGTAAAGGCTCCCCCAGGGAGTTCAGGTGTACCCAAAGGCTTCCGCTGAGAGCACTTTTTGATGGCAGAAAGTGGCACCGTACGTGTTTTTTCGGGTCTAACTCGGGTTCAGCTTCTTGTTGCGGTTAGGGTTATGTTTAGGGTTGCTAGGAAAGAGTGAAGACGCAGAGTCCTGTTGAGTGTGGGGTTGCGTAAAGGCTCCCCCAGGGAGTTCAGGTGTACCCCAAGGCTTCCGCTGAGAGCACTTTTGGATGGCAGAAAGTGGCACCGTACGTGTTTTTTCGGGTCTAACTCGGGTTCAGCTTCTTGTTGCGGTCAGGGTTATGTTTAGGGTTGTTAGGAAAGAGTGAAGACGCAGAGTCCTGTTGAGTGTGGGGTTGCGTAAAGGCTCCCCCAGGGAGTTCAGGTGTACCCAAAGGCTTCCGCTGAGAGCACTTTTGGATGGCAGAAAGTGGCACCGTACGTGTTTTTTCAGGTCTAACTCGGGTTCAGCTTCTTGTTGCGGTTAGGGTTATGTTTAGGGTTGTTAGGAAAGAGTGAAGACGCAGAGTCCTGTTGAGTGTGGGGTTGCGTAAAGGCTCCCCCAGGGAGTTCAGGTGTACCCAAAGGCTTCCGCTGAGAGCACTTTTTGATGGCAGAAAGTGGCACCGTACGTGTTTTTTCGGGTCTAACTCGGGTTCAGCTTCTTGTTCCGGTTAGGGTTATGTTTAGGGTTGTTAGGAAAGAGTGAAGACGCAGAGTCCTGTTGAGTGTGGGGTTGCGTAAAGGCTCCCCCAGGGAGTTCAGGTGTACCCAAAGGCTTCCGCTGAGAGCACTTTTGGATGGCAGAAAGTGGCACCGTACGTGTTTTTTCGGGTCTAACTCGGGTTCAGCTTCTTGTTGCGGTTAGGGTTAGGTTTAGGGTTGTTAGGAAAGAGTGAAGACGCAGAGTCCTGTTGAGTGTGGGGTTGCGTAAAGGCTCCCCCAGGGAGTTCAGGTGTACCCAAAGGCTTCCGCTGAGAGCACTTTTGGATGGCAGAAAGTGGCACCGTACGTGTTTTTTCGGGTCTAACTCGGGTTGAGCTTCTTGTTGCGGTTAGGGTTATGTTTAGGGTTGTTAGGAAAGAGTGAAGACGCAGAGTCCTGTTGAGTGTGGGGTTGCGTAAAGGCTCCCCCAGGGAGTTCAGGTGTACCCAAAGGCTTCCGCTGAGAGCACTTTTTGATGGCAGAAAGTGGCACCGTACGTGTTTTTTCGGGTCTAACTCGGGTTCAGCTTCTTGTTGCGGTTAGGGTTATGTTTAGGGTTGCTAGGAAAGAGTGAAGACGCAGAGTCCTGTTGAGTGTGGGGTTGCGTAAAGGCTCCCCCAGGGAGTTCAGGTGTACCCAAAGGCTTCCGCTGAGAGCACTTTTGGATGGCAGAAAGTGGCACCGTACGTGTTTTTTCGGGTCTAACTCGGGTTCAGCTTCTTGTTGCGGTCAGGGTTATGTTTAGGGTTGTTAGGAAAGAGTGAAGACGCAGAGTCCTGTTGAGTGTGGGGTTGCGTAAAGGCTCCCCCAGGGAGTTCAGGTGTACCCAAAGGCTTCCGCTGAGAGCACTTTTGGATGGCAGAAAGTGGCACCGTACGTGTTTTTTCGGGTCTAACTCGGGTTCAGCTTCTTGTTGCGGTTAGGGTTATGTTTAGGGTTGTTAGGAAAGAGTGAAGACGCAGAGTCCTGTTGAGTGTGGGGTTGCGTAAAGGCTCCCCCAGGGAGTTCAGGTGTACCCAAAGGCTTCCGCTGAGAGCACTTTTTGATGGCAGAAAGTGGCACCGTACGTGTTTTTTCGGGTCTAACTCGGGTTCAGCTTCTTGTTGCGGTTAGGGTTATGTTTAGGGTTGTTAGGAAAGAGTGAAGACGCAGAGTCCTGTTGAGTGTGGGGTTGCGTAAAGGCTCCCCCAGGGAGTTCAGGTGTACCCAAAGGCTTCCGCTGAGAGCACTTTTGGATGGCAGAAAGTGGCACCGTACGTGTTTTTTCGGGTCTAACTCGGGTTGAGCTTCTTTCTGCGGTTAGGGTTATGTTTAGGGTTGTTAGGAAAGAGTGAAGACGCAGAGTCCTGTTGAGTGTGGGGTTGCGTAAAGGCTCCCCCAGGGAGTTCAGGTGTACCCAAAGGCTTCCGCTGAGAGCACTTTTTGATGGCAGAAAGTGGCACCGTACGTGTTTTTTCGGGTCTAACTCGGGTTCAGCTTCTTGTTGCGGTTAGGGTTATGTTTAGGGTTGTTAGGAAAGAGTGAAGACGCAGAGTCCTGTTGAGTGTGGGGTTGCGTAAAGGCTCCCCCAGGGAGTTCAGGTGTACCCAAAGGCTTCCGCTGAGAGCACTTTTGGATGGCAGAAAGTGGCACCGTACGTGTTTTTTCGGGTCTAACTCGGGTTCAGCTTCTTGTTCCGGTTAGGCTTATGTTTAGGGTTGTTAGGAAAGAGTGAAGACGCAGAGTCCTGTTGAGTGTGGGGTTGCGTAAAGGCTCCCCCAGGGAGTTCAGGTGTACCCAAAGGCTTCCGCTGAGAGCACTTTTTGATGGCAGAAAGTGGCACCGTACGTGTTTTTTCGGGTCTAACTCGCGTTCAGCTTCTTGTTGCGGTTAGGGTTATGTTTAGGGTTGTTAGGAAAGAGTGAAGACGCAGAGTCCTGTTGAGTGTGGGGTTGCGTAAAGGCTCCCCCAGGGAGTTCAGGTGTACCCAAAGGCTTCCGCTGAGAGCACTTTTTGATGGCAGAAAGTGGCACCGTACGTCTTTTTTCGGGTCTAACTCGGGTTCAGCTTCTTGTTCCGGTTAGGGTTATGTTTAGGGTTGTTAGGAAAGAGTGAAGACGCAGAGTCCTGTTGAGTGTGGGGTTGCGTAAAGGCTCCCCCAGGGAGTTCAGGTGTACCCAAAGGCTTCCGCTGAGAGCACTTTTTGATGGCAGAAAGTGGCACCGTACGTGTTTTTTCGGGTCTAACTCGGGTTCAGCTTCTTGTTGTGGTTAGGGTTATGTTTAGGGTTGTTAGGAAAGAATGAAGACACAGAGTCCTGTTGAGTGTGGGGTTGCGTAAAGGCTCCCCCAGGGAGTTCAGGTGTACCCAAAGGCTTCCGCTGAGAGCACTTTTTGATGGCAGAAAGTGGCACCGTACGTGTTTTTTCGGGTCTAACTCGGGTTCAGCTTCTTGTTGCGGTTAGGGTTATGTTTAGGGTTGTTAGGAAAGAGTGAAGACGCAGAGTCCTGTTGAGTGTGGGGTTGCGTAAAGGCTCCCCCAGGGAGTTCAGGTGTACCCCAAGGCTTCCGCTGAGAGCACTTTTTGATGGCAGAAAGTGGCACCGTACGTGTTTTTTCGGGTCTAACTCGGGTTCAGCTTCTTGTTGCGGTTAGGGTTATGTTTAGGGTTGTTAGGAAAGAGTGAAGACGCAGAGTCCTGTTGAGTGTGGGGTTGCGTAAAGGCTCCCCCAGGGAGTTCAGGTGTACCCAAAGGCTTCCGCTGAGAGCACTTTTTGATGGCAGAAAGTGGCACCGTACGTGTTTTTTCGGGTCTAACTCGGGTTGAGCTTCTTGTTGCGGTTAGGGTTATGTTTAGGGTTGTTAGGAAAGAGTGAAGACGCAGAGTCCTGTTGAGTGTGGGGTTGCGTAAAGGCTCCCCCAGGGAGTTCAGGTGTACCCAAAGGCTTCCGCTGAGAGCACTTTTTGATGGCAGAAAGTGGCACCGTACGTGTTTTTTCGGGTCTAACTCGGGTTCAGCTTCTTGTTGCGGTTAGGGTTATGTTTAGGGTTGTTAGGAAAGAGTGAAGACGCAGAGTCCTGTTGAGTGTGGGGTTGCGTAAAGGCTCCCCCAGGGAGTTCAGGTGTACCCAAAGGCTTCCGCTGAGAGCACTTTTTGATGGCAGAAAGTGGCACCGTACGTGTTTTTTCGGGTCTAACTCGGGTTCAGCTTCTTGTTCCGGTTAGGCTTATGTTTAGGGTTGTTAGGAAAGAGTGAAGACGCAGAGTCCTGTTGAGTGTGGGGTTGCGTAAAGGCTCCCCCAGGGAGTTCAGGTGTACCCAAAGGCTTCCGCTGAGAGCACTTTTGGATGGCAGAAAGTGGCACCGTACGTGTTTTTTCGGGTCTAACTCGGGTTCAGCTTCTTGTTGCGGTTAGGGTTATGTTTAGGGTTGTTAGGAAAGAGTGAAGACGCAGAGTCCTGTTGAGTGTGGGGTTGCGTAAAGGCTCCCCCAGGGAGTTCAGGTGTACCCAAAGGCTTCCGCTGAGAGCACTTTTTGATGGCAGAAAGTGGCACCGTACGTGTTTTTTCGGGTCTAACTCGGGTTCAGCTTCTTGTTGTGGTTAGGGTTATGTTTAGGGTTGTAAGGAAAGAGTGAAGACGCAGAGTCCTGTTGAGTGTGGGGTTGCGTAAAGGCTCCCCCAGGGAGTTCAGGTGTACCCAAAGGCTTCCGCTGAGAGCACTTTTTGATGGCAGAAAGTGGCACCGTACGTGTTTTTTCGGGTCTAACTCGGGTTCAGCTTCTTGTTGCGGTTAGGGTTATGTTTAGGGTTGTTAGGAAAGAGTGAAGACGCAGAGTCCTGTTGAGTGTGGGGTTGCGTAAAGGCTCCCCCAGGGAGTTCAGGTGTACCCAAAGGCTTCCGCTGAGAGCACTTTTGGATGGCAGAAAGTGGCACCGTACGTCTTTTTTCGGGTCTAACTCGGGTTCAGCTTCTTGTTGCGGTTAGGGTTATGTTTAGGGTTGTTAGGAAAGAGTGAAGACGCAGAGTCCTGTTGAGTGTGGGGTTGCGTAAAGGCTCCCCCAGGGAGTTCAGGTGTACCCAAAGGCTTCCGCTGAGAGCACTTTTGGATGGCAGAAAGTGGCACCGTACGTGTTTTTTCGGGTCTAACTCGGGTTCAGCTTCTTGTTGCGGTTAGGGTTATGTTTAGGGTTGTTAGGAAAGAGTGAAGACGCAGAGTCCTGTTGAGTGTGGGGTTGCGTAAAGGCTCCCCCAGGGAGTTCAGGTGTACCCAAAGGCTTCCGCTGAGAGCACTTTTTGATGGCAGAAAGTGGCACCGTACGTGTTTTTTCGGGTCTAACTCGGGTTCAGCTTCTTGTTGCGGTTAGGGTTATGTTTAGGGTTGTTAGGAAAGAGTGAAGACGCAGAGTCCTGTTGAGTGTGGGGTTGCATAAAGGCTCCCCCAGGGAGTTCAGGTGTACCCAAAGGCTTCCGCTGAGAGCACTTTTTGATGGCAGAAAGTGGCACCGTACGTGTTTTTTCGGGTCTAACTCGGGTTGAGCTTCTTGTTGCGGTTAGGGTTATGTTTAGGGTTGTTAGGAAAGAGTGAAGACGCAGAGTCCTGTTGAGTGTGGGGTTGCGTAAAGGCTCCCCCAGGGAGTTCAGGTGTACCCAAAGGCTTCCGCTGAGAGCACTTTTGGATGGCAGAAAGTGGCACCGTACGTGTTTTTTCGGGTCTAACTCGGGTTCAGCTTCTTGTTGCGGTTAGGGTTATGTTTAGGGTTGTTAGGAAAGAGTGAAGACGCAGAGTCCTGTTGAGTGTGGGGTTGCGTAAAGGCTCCCCCAGGGAGTTCAGGTGTACCCCAAGGCTTCCGCTGAGAGCACTTTTTGATGGCAGAAAGTGGCACCGTACGTGTTTTTTCGGGTCTAACTCGGGTTCAGCTTCTTGTTGCGGTTAGGGTTATGTTTAGGGTTGTTAGGAAAGAGTGAAGACGCAGAGTCCTGTTGAGTGTGGGGTTGCGTAAAGGCTCCCCCAGGGAGTTCAGGTGTACCCAAAGGCTTCCGCTGAGAGCACTTTTGGATGGCAGAAAGTGGCACCGTACGTGTTTTTTCGGGTCTAACTCGGGTTCAGCTTCTTGTTGCGGTTAGGGTTATGTTTAGGGTTGTTAGGAAAGAGTGAAGACGCAGAGTCCTGTTGAGTGTGGGGTTGCGTAAAGGCTCCCCCAGGGAGTTCAGGTGTACCCAAAGGCTTCCGCTGAGAGCACTTTTTGATGGCAGAAAGTGGCACCGTACGTGTTTTTTCGGGTCTAACTCGGGTTGAGCTTCTTGTTGCGGTTAGGGTTATGTTTAGGGTTGTTAGGAAAGAGTGAAGACGCAGAGTCCTGTTGAGTGTGGGGTTGCGTAAAGGCTCCCCCAGGGAGTTCAGGTGTACCCAAAGGCTTCCGCTGAGAGCACTTTTTGATGGCAGAAAGTGGCACCGTACGTGTTTTTTCGGGTCTAACTCGGGTTCAGCTTCTTGTTGCGGTTAGGGTTATGTTTAGGGTTGTTAGGAAAGAGTGAAGACGCAGAGTCCTGTTGAGTGTGGGGTTGCGTAAAGGCTCCCCCAGGGAGTTCAGGTGTACCCAAAGGCTTCCGCTGAGAGCACTTTTTGATGGCAGAAAGTGGCACCGTACGTGTTTTTTCGGGTCTAACTCGGGTTCAGCTTCTTGTTGAGGTTAGGGTTATGTTTAGGGTTGTTAGGAAAGAGTGAAGACGCAGAGTCCTGTTGAGTGTGGGGTTGCGTAAAGGCTCCCCCAGGGAGTTCAGGTGTACCCAAAGGCTTCCGCTGAGAGCACTTTTTGATGGCAGAAAGTGGCACCGTACGTGTTTTTTCGGGTCTAACTCGGGTTCAGCTTCTTGTTGCGGTTAGGGTTATGTTTAGGGTTGTTAGGAAAGAGTGAAGACGCAGAGTCCTGTTGAGTGTGGGGTTGCGTAAAGGCTCCCCCAGGGAGTTCAGGTGTACCCAAAGGCTTCCGCTGAGAGCACTTTTTGATGGCAGAAAGTGGCACCGTACGTCTTTTTTCGGGTCTAACTCGGGTTCAGCTTCTTGTTCCGGTTAGGGTTATGTTTAGGGTTGTTAGGAAAGAGTGAAGACGCAGAGTCCTGTTGAGTGTGGGGTTGCGTAAAGGCTCCCCCAGGGAGTTCAGGTGTACCCAAAGGCTTCCACTGAGAGCACTTTTTGATGGCAGAAAGTGGCACCGTACGTGTTTTTTCGGGTCTAACTCGGGTTCAGCTTCTTGTTGTGGTTAGGGTTATGTTTAGGGTTGTTAGGAAAGAATGATAACACAGAGTCCTGTTGAGTGTGGGGTTGCGTAAAGGCTCCCCCAGGGAGTTCAGGTGTACCCAAAGGCTTCTGCTGAGAGCACTTTTTGATGGCAGAAAGTGGCACCGTACGTGTTTTTTCGGGTCTAACTCGGGTTCAGCTTCTTGTTGCGGTTAGGGTTATGTTTAGGGTTGTTAGGAAAGAGTGAAGGCGCAGAGTCCTGTTGAGTGTGGGGTTGCGTAAAGGCTCCCCCAGGGAGTTCAGGTGTACCCAAAGGCTTCCGCTGAGAGCACTTTTTGATGGCAGAAAGTGGCACCGTATGTGTTTTTTCGGGTCTAACTCGGGTTCAGCTTCTTGTTGCGGTTAGGGTTATGTTTAGGGTTGTTAGGAAAGAGTGAAGACGCAGAGTCCTGTTGAGTGTGGGGTTGCGTAAAGGCTCCCCCAGGGAGTTCAGGTGTACCCAAAGGCTTCCGCTGAGAGCACTTTTGGATGGCAGAAAGTGGCACCGTACGTGTTTTTTCGGGTCTAACTCGGGTTGAGCTTCTTGTTGCGGTTAGGGTTATGTTTAGGGTTGTTAGGAAAGAGTGAAGACGCAGAGTCCTGTTGAGTGTGGGGTTGCGTAAAGGCTCCCCCAGGGAGTTCAGGTGTACCCAAAGGCTTCCGCTGAGAGCACTTTTTGATGGCAGAAAGTGGCACCGTACGTGTTTTTTCGGGTCTAACTCGGGTTCAGCTTCTTGTTCCGGTTAGGGTTATGTTTAGGGTTGTTAGGAAAGAGTGAAGACGCAGAGTCCTGTTGAGTGTGGGGTTGCGTAAAGGCTCCCCCAGGGAGTTCAGGTGTACCCAAAGGCTTCCGCTGAGAGCACTTTTGGATGGCAGAAAGTGGCACCGTACGTGTTTTTTCGGGTCTAACTCGGGTTCAGCTTCTTGTTGCGGTTAGGGTTATGTTTAGGGTTGTTAGGAAAGAGTGAAGACGCAGAGTCCTGTTGAGTGTGGGGTTGCGTAAAGGCTCCCCCAGGGAGTTCAGGTGTACCCAAAGGCTTCCGCTGAGAGCACTTTTTGATGGCAGAAAGTGGCACCGTACGTGTTTTTTCGGGTCTAACTCGGGTTCAGCTTCTTGTTGCGGTTAGGGTTATGTTTAGGGTTGTAAGGAAAGAGTGAAGACGCAGAGTCCTGTTGAGTGTGGGGTTGCGTAAAGGCTCCCCCAGGGAGTTCAGGTGTACCCAAAGGCTTCCGCTGAGAGCACTTTTGGATGGCAGAAAGTGGCACCGTACGTGTTTTTTCGGGTCTAACTCGGGTTCAGCTTCTTGTTGCGGTTAGGGTTATGTTTAGGGTTGTTAGGAAAGAGTGAAGACGCAGAGTCCTGTTGAGTGTGGGGTTGCGTAAAGGCTCCCCCAGGGAGTTCAGGTGTACCCAAAGGCTTCCGCTGAGAGCACTTTTTGATGGCAGAAAGTGGCACCGTACGTGTTTTTTCGGGTCTAACTCGGGTTCAGCTTCTTGTTGCGGTTAGGGTTATGTTTAGGGTTGTTAGGAAAGAGTGAAGACGCAGAGTCCTGTTGAGTGTGGGGTTGCGTAAAGGCTCCCCCAGGGAGTTCAGGTGTACCCAAAGGCTTCCGCTGAGAGCACTTTTGGATGGCAGAAAGTGGCACCGTACGTGTTTTTTCGGGTCTAACTCGGGTTCAGCTTCTTGTTCCGGTTAGGCTTATGTTTAGGGTTGTTAGGAAAGAGTGAAGACGCAGAGTCCTGTTGAGTGTGGGGTTGCGTAAAGGCTCCCCCAGGGAGTTCAGGTGTACCCAAAGGCTTCCGCTGAGAGCACTTTTTGATGGCAGAAAGTGGCACCGTACGTGTTTTTTCGGGTCTAACTCGCGTTCAGCTTCTTGTTGCGGTTAGGGTTATGTTTAGGGTTGTTAGGAAAGAGTGAAGACGCAGAGTCCTGTTGAGTGTGGGGTTGCGTAAAGGCTCCCCCAGGGAGTTCAGGTGTACCCAAAGGCTTCCGCTGAGAGCACTTTTTGATGGCAGAAAGTGGCACCGTACGTGTTTTTTCGGGTCTAACTCGGGTTCAGCTTCTTGTTCCGGTTAGGCTTATGTTTAGGGTTGTTAGGAAAGAGTGAAGACGCAGAGTCCTGTTGAGTGTGGGGTTGCGTAAAGGCTCCCCCAGGGAGTTCAGGTGTACCCAAAGGCTTCCGCTGAGAGCACTTTTTGATGGCAGAAAGTGGCACCGTACGTGTTTTTTCGGGTCTAACTCGGGTTCAGGTTCTTGTTGTGGTTAGGGTTATGTTTAGGGTTGTTAGGAAAGAATGAAGACACAGAGTCCTGTTGAGTGTGGGGTTGCGTAAAGGCTCCCCCAGGGAGTTCAGGTGTACCCAAAGGCTTCCGCTGAGAGCACTTTTTGATGGCAGAAAGTGGCACCGTACGTGTTTTTTCGGGTCTAACTCGGGTTCAGCTTCTTGTTGCGGATAGGGTTATGTTTAGGGTTGTAAGGAAAGAGTGAAGACGCAGAGTCCTGTTGAGTGTGGGGTTGCGTAAAGGCTCCCCCAGGGAGTTCAGGTGTACCCAAAGGCTTCCGCTGAGAGCACTTTTGGATGGCAGAAAGTGGCACCGTACGTGTTTTTTCGGGTCTAACTCGGGTTCAGCTTCTTGTTCCGGTTAGGCTTATGTTTAGGGTTGTTAGGAAAGAGTGAAGACGCAGAGTCCTGTTGAGTGTGGGGTTGCGTAAAGGCTCCCCCAGGGAGTTCAGGTGTACCCAAAGGCTTCCGCTGAGAGCACTTTTTGATGGCAGAAAGTGGCACCGTACGTGTTTTTTCGGGTCTAACTCGCGTTCAGCTTCTTGTTGCGGTTAGGGTTATGTTTAGGGTTGTTAGGAAAGAGTGAAGACGCAGAGTCCTGTTGAGTGTGGGGTTGCGTAAAGGCTCCCCCAGGGAGTTCAGGTGTACCCAAAGGCTTCCGCTGAGAGCACTTTTTGATGGCAGAAAGTGGCACCGTACGTCTTTTTTCGGGTCTAACTCGGGTTCAGCTTCTTGTTCCGGTTAGGGTTATGTTAAGGGTTGTTAGGAAAGAGTGAAGACGCAGAGTCCTGTTGAGTGTGGGGTTGCGTAAAGGCTCCCCCAGGGAGTTCAGGTGTACCCAAAGGCTTCCGCTGAGAGCACTTTTTGATGGCAGAAAGTGGCACCGTACGTGTTTTTTCGGGTCTAACTCGGGTTCAGCTTCTTGTTGTGGTTAGGGTTATGTTTAGGGTTGTTAGGAAAGAATGAAGACACAGAGTCCTGTTGAGTGTGGGGTTGCGTAAAGGCTCCCCCAGGGAGTTCAGGTGTACCCAAAGGCTTCCGCTGAGAGCACTTTTTGATGGCAGAAAGTGGCACCGTACGTGTTTTTTCGGGTCTAACTCGGGTTGAGCTTCTTGTTGCGGTTAGGGTTATGTTTAGGGTTGTTAGGAAAGAGTGAAGACGCAGAGTCCTGTTGAGTGTGGGGTTGCGTAAAGGCTCCCCCAGGGAGTTCAGGTGTACCCAAAGGCTTCCGCTGAGAGCACTTTTGGATGGCAGAAAGTGGCACCGTACGTGTTTTTTCGGGTCTAACTCGGGTTCAGCTTCTTGTTGCGGTTAGGGTTATGTTTAGGGTTGTTAGGAAAGAGTGAAGACGCAGAGTCCTGTTGAGTGTGGGGTTGCGTAAAGGCTCCCCCAGGGAGTTCAGGTGTACCCAAAGGCTTCCGCTGAGAGCACTTTTGGATGGCAGAAAGTGGCACCGTACGTGTTTTTTCGGGTCTAACTCGGGTTGAGCTTCTTGTTGCGGTTAGGGTTATGTTTAGGGTTGTTAGGAAAGAGTGAAGACGCAGAGTCCTGTTGAGTGTGGGGTTGCGTAAAGGCTCCCCCAGGGAGTTCAGGTGTACCCAAAGGCTTCCGCTGAGAGCACTTTTTGATGGCAGAAAGTGGCACCGTACGTGTTTTTTCGGGTCTAACTCGGGTTGAGCTTCTTGTTGCGGTTAGGGTTATGTTTAGGGTTGTTAGGAAAGAGTGAAGACGCAGAGTCCTGTTGAGTGTGGGGTTGCGTAAAGGCTCCCCCAGGGAGTTCAGGTGTACCCAAAGGCTTCCGCTGAGAGCACTTTTTGATGGCAGAAAGTGGCACCGTACGTGTTTTTTCGGGTCTAACTCGGGTTCAGCTTCTTGTTCCGGTTAGGCTTATGTTTAGGGTTGTTAGGAAAGAGTGAAGACGCAGAGTCCTGTTGAGTGTGGGGTTGCGTAAAGGCTCCCCCAGGGAGTTCAGGTGTACCCAAAGGCTTCCGCTGAGAGCACTTTTGGATGGCAGAAAGTGGCACCGTACGTGTTTTTTCGGGTCTAACTCGGGTTCAGCTTCTTGTTGCGGTTAGGGTTATGTTTAGGGTTGTTAGGAAAGAGTGAAGACGCAGAGTCCTGTTGAGTGTGGGGTTGCGTAAAGGCTCCCCCAGGGAGTTCAGGTGTACCCAAAGGCTTCCGCTGAGAGCACTTTTTGATGGCAGAAAGTGGCACCGTACGTGTTTTTTCGGGTCTAACTCGGGTTCAGCTTCTTGTTGCGGTTAGGGTTATGTTTAGGGTTGTAAGGAAAGAGTGAAGACGCAGAGTCCTGTTGAGTGTGGGGTTGCGTAAAGGCTCCCCCAGGGAGTTCAGGTGTACCCAAAGGCTTCCGCTGAGAGCACTTTTTGATGGCAGAAAGTGGCACCGTACGTGTTTTTTCGGGTCTAACTCGGGTTCAGCTTCTTGTTGCGGTTAGGGTTATGTTTAGGGTTGTTAGGAAAGAGTGAAGACGCAGAGTCCTGTTGAGTGTGGGGTTGCGTAAAGGCTCCCCCAGGGAGTTCAGGTGTACCCAAAGGCTTCCGCTGAGAGCACTTTTTGATGGCAGAAAGTGGCACCGTACGTCTTTTTTCGGGTCTAACTCGGGTTCAGCTTCTTGTTGCGGTTAGGGTTATGTTTAGGGTTGTTAGGAAAGAGTGAAGACGCAGAGTCCTGTTGAGTGTGGGGTTGCGTAAAGGCTCCCCCAGGGAGTTCAGGTGTACCCAAAGGCTTCCCCTGAGAGCACTTTTGGATGGCATAAAGTGGCACCGTACGTGTTTTTTCGGGTCTAACTCGGGTTCAGCTTCTTGTTGCGGTTAGGGTTATGTTTAGGGTTGTTAGGAAAGAGTGAAGACGCAGAGTCCTGTTGAGTGTGGGGTTGCGTAAAGGCTCCCCCAGGGAGTTCAGGTGTACCCAAAGGCTTCCGCTGAGAGCACTTTTTGATGGCAGAAAGTGGCACCGTACGTGTTTTTTCGGGTCTAACTCGGGTTCAGCTTCTTGTTGCGGTTAGGGTTATGTTTAGGGTTGTTAGGAAAGAGTGAAGACGCAGAGTCCTGTTGAGTGTGGGGTTGCGTAAAGGCTCCCCCAGGGAGTTCAGGTGTACCCAAAGGCTTCCGCTGAGAGCACTTTTTGATGGCAGAAAGTGGCACCGTACGTGTTTTTTCGGGTCTAACTCGGGTTGAGCTTCTTGTTCCGGTTAGGCTTATGTTTAGGGTTGTTAGGAAAGAGTGAAGACGCAGAGTCCTGTTGAGTGTGGGGTTGCGTAAAGGCTCCCCCAGGGAGTTCAGGTGTACCCAAAGGCTTCCGCTGAGAGCACTTTTGGATGGCAGAAAGTGGCACCGTACGTGTTTTTTCGGGTCTAACTCGGGTTCAGCTTCTTGTTGCGGTTAGGGTTATGTTTAGGGTTGTTAGGAAAGAGTGAAGACGCAGAGTCCTGTTGAGTGTGGGGTTGCGTAAAGGCTCCCCCAGGGAGTTCAGGTGTACCCAAAGGCTTCCGCTGAGAGCACTTTTTGATGGCAGAAAGTGGCACCGTACGTGTTTTTTCGGGTCTAACTCGGGTTCAGCTTCTTGTTGCGGTTAGGGTTATGTTTAGGGTTGTTAGGAAAGAGTGAAGACGCAGAGTCCTGTTGAGTGTGGGGTTGCGTAAAGGCTCCCCCAGGGAGTTCAGGTGTACCCAAAGGCTTCCGCTGAGAGCACTTTTTGATGGCAGAAAGTGGCACCGTACGTGTTTTTTCGGGTCTAACTCGGGTTCAGCTTCTTGTTGCGGTTAGGGTTATGTTTAGGGTTGTTAGGAAAGAGTGAAGACGCAGAGTCCTGTTGAGTGTGGGGTTGCGTAAAGGCTCCCCCAGGGAGTTCAGGTGTACCCAAAGGCTTCCGCTGAGAGCACTTTTTGATGGCAGAAAGTGGCACCGTACGTGTTTTTTCGGGTCTAACTCGGGTTCAGCTTCTTGTTGCGGTTAGGGTTATGTTTAGGGTTGTTAGGAAAGAGTGAAGACGCAGAGTCCTGTTGAGTGTGGGGTTGCGTAAAGGCTCCCCCAGGGAGTTCAGGTGTACCCAAAGGCTTCCGCTGAGAGCACTTTTTGATGGCAGAAAGTGGCACCGTACGTGTTTTTTCGGGTCTAACTCGGGTTCAGCTTCTTGTTGCGGTTAGGGTTATGTTTAGGGTTGTTAGGAAAGAGTGAAGACGCAGAGTCCTGTTGAGTGTGGGGTTGCGTAAAGGCTCCCCCAGGGAGTTCAGGTGTACCCAAAGGCTTCCGCTGAGAGCACTTTTTGATGGCAGAAAGTGGCACCGTACGTGTTTTTTCGGGTCTAACTCGGGTTCAGCTTCTTGTTCCGGTTAGGGTTATGTTTAGGGTTGTTAGGAAAGAGTGAAGACGCAGAGTCCTGTTGAGTGTGGGGTTGCGTAAAGGCTCCCCCAGGGAGTTCAGGTGTACCCAAAGGCTTCCGCTGAGAGCACTTTTTGATGGCAGAAAGTGGCACCGTACGTGTTTTTTCGGGTCTAACTCGGGTTCAGCTTCTTGTTGCGGTTAGGGTTATGTTTAGGGTTGTTAGGAAAGAGTGAAGACGCAGAGTCCTGTTGAGTGTGGGGTTGCGTAAAGGCTCCCCCAGGGAGTTCAGGTGTACCCAAAGGCTTCCGCTGAGAGCACTTTTGGATGGCAGAAAGTGGCACCGTACGTGTTTTTTCGGGTCTAACTCGGGTTGAGCTTCTTGTTGCGGTTAGGGTTATGTTTAGGGTTGTTAGGAAAGAGTGAAGACGCAGAGTCCTGTTGAGTGTGGGGTTGCGTAAAGGCTCCCCCAGGGAGTTCAGGTGTACCCAAAGGCTTCCGCTGAGAGCACTTTTTGATGGCAGAAAGTGGCACCGTACGTCTTTTTTCGGGTCTAACTCGGGTTCAGCTTCTTGTTGCGGTTAGGGTTATGTTTAGGGTTGTTAGGAAAGAGTGAAGACGCAGAGTCCTGTTGAGTGTGGGGTTGCGTAAAGGCTCCCCCAGGGAGTTCAGGTGTACCCAAAGGCTTCCACTGAGAGCACTTTTTGATGGCAGAAAGTGGCACCGTACGTGTTTTTTCGGGTCTAACTCGGGTTCAGCTTCTTGTTGTGGTTAGGGTTATGTTTAGGGTTGTTAGGAAAGAGTGAAGACGCAGAGTCCTGTTGAGTGTGGGGTTGCGTAAAGGCTCCCCCAGGGAGTTCAGGTGTACCCAAAGGCTTCTGCTGAGAGCACTTTTTGATGGCAGAAAGTGGCACCGTACGTGTTTTTTCGGGTCTAACTCGGGTTCAGCTTCTTGTTGCGGTTAGGGTTATGTTTAGGGTTGTTAGGAAAGAGTGAAGACGCAGAGTCCTGTTGAGTGTGGGGTTGCGTAAAGGCTCCCCCAGGGAGTTCAGGTGTACCCAAAGGCTTCCGCTGAGAGCACTTTTTGATGGCAGAAAGTGGCACCGTATGTGTTTTTTCGGGTCTAACTCGGGTTCAGCTTCTTGTTCCGGTTAGGCTTATGTTTAGGGTTGTTAGGAAAGAGTGAAGACGCAGAGTCCTGTTGAGTGTGGGGTTGCGTAAAGGCTCCCCCAGGGAGTTCAGGTGTACCCAAAGGCTTCCGCTGAGAGCACTTTTTGATGGCAGAAAGTGGCACCGTACGTGTTTTTTCGGGTCTAACTCGGGTTGAGCTTCTTGTTGCGGTTAGGGTTATGTTTAGGGTTGTTAGGAAAGAGTGAAGACGCAGAGTCCTGTTGAGTGTGGGGTTGCGTAAAGGCTCCCCCAGGGAGTTCAGGTGTACCCAAAGGCTTCCGCTGAGAGCACTTTTTGATGGCAGAAAGTGGCACCGTACGTGTTTTTTCGGGTCTAACTCGGGTTCAGCTTCTTGTTCCGGTTAGGCTTATGTTTAGGGTTGTTAGGAAAGAGTGAAGACGCAGAGTCCTGTTGAGTGTGGGGTTGCGTAAAGGCTCCCCCAGGGAGTTCAGGTGTACCCAAAGGCTTCCGCTGAGAGCACTTTTGGATGGCAGAAAGTGGCACCGTACGTGTTTTTTCGGGTCTAACTCGGGTTCAGCTTCTTGTTGCGGTTAGGGTTATGTTTAGGGTTGTTAGGAAAGAGTGAAGACGCAGAGTCCTGTTGAGTGTGGGGTTGCGTAAAGGCTCCCCCAGGGAGTTCAGGTGTACCCAAAGGCTTCCGCTGAGAGCACTTTTTGATGGCAGAAAGTGGCACCGTACGTGTTTTTTCGGGTCTAACTCGGGTTCAGCTTCTTGTTGCGGTTAGGGTTATGTTTAGGGTTGTAAGAAAAGAGTGAAGACGCAGAGTCCTGTTGAGTGTGGGGTTGCGTAAAGGCTCCCCCAGGGAGTTCAGGTGTACCCAAAGGCTTCCGCTGAGAGCACTTTTTGATGGCAGAAAGTGGCACCGTACGTGTTTTTTCGGGTCTAACTCGGGTTCAGCTTCTTGTTGCGGTTAGGGTTATGTTTAGGGTTGTTAGGAAAGAGTGAAGACGCAGAGTCCTGTTGAGTGTGGGGTTGCGTAAAGGCTCCCCCAGGGAGTTCAGGTGTACCCAAAGGCTTCCGCTGAGAGCACTTTTTGATGGCAGAAAGTGGCACCGTACGTGTTTTTTCGGGTCTAACTCGGGTTCAGCTTCTTGTTGCGGTTAGGGTTATGTTTAGGGTTGTTAGGAAAGAGTGAAGACGCAGAGTCCTGTTGAGTGTGGGGTTGCGTAAAGGCTCCCCCAGGGAGTTCAGGTGTACCCAAAGGCTTCCCCTGAGAGCACTTTTGGATGGCATAAAGTGGCACCGTACGTGTTTTTTCGGGTCTAACTCGGGTTCAGCTTCTTGTTGCGGTTAGGGTTATGTTTA